>NC_061120.1:107000562-107171461 GCF_002878395.1 Capsicum annuum | reverse complement strand
TAATTACCATCACAGGCACCGCTACCTCTGCCTTGTGCACCTCTAGTAGTACCTCCACTAACCTAAGGTTTACCTTTTGCTATCAATATAGAAATAGGCTTGAAAATAGATAGGAGAAATCCTTGGCCATATGGACAAAATCATTACACACACAATGACCTTTGCAGCCCAACTCAATCTGAGAAGGTATGAATGAGCTAGAACAACCACATTGGGATGACACCCGACTACCTAAAGCTTCTAAACAAAAAGACCTACTACTTGAACCTTGTAAAGTTTCCTGCGCCAATTTACTATGGTACTCATGGGAAACTCTGAAATATCTTCCTTGAAGGGTGTGACCACTGAACTTTCCCTAATGGTGCACCCTCTTGGAGCCTCCCTGATATACTTAAAAGTTTGACTCGATCATCTTCACATGAACCATTATATGTAGCGCCCAAGCAAACACGCATGTGTACGTGGTCCACTAAGTAGTAAAATGGCCATATAAAAGCCAAGTATTGATATCCTGGGGACTTGTGTTTAAAAACTCTCCAATTCTAGTTCTACTGTGAAGATTAAAAAAGAGCAAACATAACCCAAAAGTAATTGTTAGTTAACACAAAAGGTAAGCTTAAACAATGCGGTAAAATAAAGTTCTTGGACAATAATGGGGAGAAACCTAGGGCTAAGAAACTATGAATAATCATACTTAGCTATACAACTTTATTGGTTGTGTCAATTATCGTGGTTGTTGGTCTATGGACTTCCGAACCTCTAATCAATTATCTAACTTAACCCCACAACTACATCACAACTACATCGTTGGCGAAGATGTGAGAACAAAGTAATGCATTCATGTTTCATCCTATACTTGAATCAAATAGGGAACTTAGGTATATTACTATCCAAAATTCAAATTATAACTTCAATTTTGAGAGATTACAATCTTATTTTATCTATCTCATGCTCTATCCTATAGTTCCTCCTTCCGGGCTCAAGGTAGAATTAAACACGTATTCTAAGGGTTACAAATATTTAAAATTATTAAAACAAGGATAAATAAACAACCAAAAATGATAAATAACCAAAACTAATTCAATTAATCAAGCAAACGTACTCATAGTCTTGGCCTTAACCCTGGATAAGGGTATTTAGCCGCTCATTGACATACATGTACTCACAATAGATAAATCCATGTTATAATCCATAAAAAAACTAAAGTAAAGAAATAAGAACCCTAATTAAAGTCTTCTCCACTGGATTAAAAACCCTTAAGATCTTCCAAGGTGAATACATAAGAGTACACTACACATAACTTAGAAAGGAAACCTTGATGATTTGCTAGAGAGTTCTTGGATTGAAAAACTTAATTCTCGATTATCTTGGAAAAAGGCTTGAATCTTGCTTTTGAGAGATGAGTTTGATGGAAACCTTAATCTTGTGGTTGATAGAATAAGAGAGGGTTTTTGAGACGCTTAACTGAAGAAAAATGCAAAAAATTACGTCTCTTTAGGGTTATAAGTCATGGAAGGTAAAGGAAATGACCAAAATACCCTTATAAAATAAATTCCTAGTTACTGAAAAATCATAGCTGACGACCTTCATGATAGGGCATCACAAATGTGATAAGCTATCATGAATGTCATCACTTAGGAGCTAGTTTTTGCCTAAGGATGATGACCTTCGTGATAGGTAGTCACAAATGTGATAAGATATCATGAATGTTGTCATACTATTTCCAGCCTAACATGATGGAGTAAAATAGGAATAAATCTTTGCTCCGATATCAGATTTAGGAAAATTTAGTATCGTTTGAAAGATAATTCAATTATCTATCTTTTTATAGGTCATGTGCTTAAAAATTCCAAGTATAATGAGAGATATTCTAGTTTTAAGTTGACTATACCAATATCCTTCTCAAGAATTCAATCGGTAAGGAATGTTTTGATTCGTCTGATAGCTGGGAGTTATTTGAAGCCTTAATATACATCTAACATACTCATAAAACTATAAAAGAACCATGATGTAATATGCATGAGCTTGGTACATGGATCTAATATTTTTTTTAATTTTTTGGGGTATTACAATATCTCCCTCTTAGAAACATTCGTCCTCTAATGATGACTGCTTGAGAGGGGAGAAAAGATAAAATGATGAATACACTGATCATGCTCAACTAACACATGATTTTAGGACAGAATTAAATTCTAAACTGAACATAGCCTAACTGAACATGCATATCTGATGCATTACTGATAAGATGAACTCATGAATACATGACTAATATTCGGATGAACTAAAATTTCTCGCAATGAGAATGCATATCTGATGCGTGATCGCTTGACTGAACTGATACATGATTGCATGATAAGCTATGCACTGATAATTGATACCAATTTTATACTTGAATTTTAATATGTAACTAAATAAGCTTAAGAAAAATGGTTACCTAGAGCTAAGTGTGAATTAGCAGAGAAAAGATAAGGGTACTTGGTTCGCATGTCTGCTTTTGCTTCCCAAGTAGCTCCCTCCAAGGACTGATCTGCCAAAGAACCTTGACTAGAGGAACTTCTTTGCTCCTCAGCCTACGAGTCTGATAGTCGAGGATTTCGACTGGAATCTCTTCATAAGAGAGGCTATTTTGAATGTCAACGCTCAGAATAGGGACTACAATTGCTGGGTCCCCTATGCACTTCTTGAGCAAAGAGACATGGAAGACTGGATGAACGGAGACTAGATCTGAAGGCAATTTAAGCTCATAGGCTACCTTGCCAAAGCGACTGAGAATCCTAAAGGGACCGACATATCAGGGACTGAGCTTTCCTTTCTTGACAAATCTCTTCACTCCCTTCATGAGAGAGATCATGAGATAGACATAGTCATTGACCTTGAATTTGAGATCCTTTCTACAGATATCCGCATAAGAATCTTGTCGGCTCTGAGCATGTTGGAGTCTTTCTCTGATCAACTGAACTTTCTCTAAGGCATCGAATACTAAGTTAGGCCCTATAACTGTGGCTTCACTAACTTTGAACCAACTGATTGGAGACCTACATCTCCTACCATAGAGAGCTTCAAATGGAGCCATCTGAGTACTGGAGTGATAGTTGTTGTTTTATGCGAACTCAATCAAAGGCAAGTGGTCATCCCAGGTTCCCTTGAAATCAATTGCACATGCCCTTAGCATATCTTCTAGTGTCTGAATGGTACTTTCTGCTTGACCATCTCTCTGAGGATAAAACGTTGTACTGATATAAACTTGGGTACCAAGACCCTTTTGGAATGCTTTCCAAAAGTGAGAGGTGAACTGGGTACCTCTGTCTGAGATGATAGATAGTGGAACACCATGTAATCTGACCAACTCCCTAATATAGAGTTTGGCATAATCCTCAGGTGAGTAAGAGGTGTGAACTAGATGGAAATGAGCTGCCATGGTCATTCTATCTACAATGAACCAAATTAAATCACGCTGATGACGTGTTCTATGCAAATCCATCATGAAGTCTATGTTCACTTCTTCCTATTTCTAAGTAGGAATACTAAACTCCTACATGGAACCACTAGGTTTCTGATGCTCTATCTTAACCTGCTGAAATGTAGAGCACTTAGCCACAAACTCTGCAACGTCCCTCTTCATCCTACTCTACCAATAGATCTCCCATAAGTTGCGGTACATCTTAGTGGCCCCTGGATAAATAGAGTATCATGCACCATGCTCTTCTATAAAAATTTAATGTCTCAAGTCATCTACACCGAGAACACACAGACGACCCTGACAATGAAGAACACCATCTCCCTCTTGGGAGAAAATATCTACTTCCTGACTCTGAACTAGCTCTTTTAGCTTGACAAGTCTAGGATCCCTATCTTGCTTCTCTTTCACGTCAGAAACTATAGATGACTTTAAACTACTATGAAAATATACACCGCCCTCTGAAGAGTCAGCTAAGAGAATACTTAGTCTGGCAAGATGATGAATCTCTTGAGCTAATTTCTTCTTACTATCCTCAACATGGGAAACACTACCTATGGACAGTCTACTGAGTATGTCAGCCACTATATTAGCCTTTCCAGGATGATAAAGAACACTCATGTCATAATCCTTTAAGAGCTTTAACCACCTTCTCTGACGAAGATGAGATCTTTTTGGGAAAAGACATACTGAAGAATCTTATGATCTGTGAAGATGTCTACATGAACACCGTATAGATAATGCCTCCAAGTCTTTAAGGCAAAGATAACTGCTACTAACTCAAGGTCATGAGTAGGATAATTCTTCTCATGGGGCTTTAACTGTCTGGAGTCGTAGGCTATGACTCTATCATGCTGCATGAGGACACAACCTAAACCTACTCTGGATGCATCACAATATACTATGAATCCATCAAAACTATCGGGAAGTGCTAAAATTGAAGCTGAGGTGAGTCGAGTCTTCAACTCCTAAAAACTCTTCTCACAAGGTTCTGACCACTAAAACTTGACCTTCTTCTAAGTCAATCTGGACATAGGAGATGAAATAAAAGAAAATCCCTCAACAAACCGCCTGTAATAGCCATCTAAACCCAAGAAACTCCTAATATTTGATAGAGAGATAGGGCGAGGCCAGTTTTCTACCGCTTCAGTTTTCTGAGGATCTACTCTAATGCCATCACCAGAAATAATATGGCTAAGGAATGCTATTGATCTTAGCCAAAATTCACATTTACTGAACTTGGTGAACAACTGGTGATCCCTAAGAGTCTGAAGAACAATTATAAGATGGTCTGAATGATCACGCTCTGTGCGAGAATAGACCAGAATATCATCTATGAAGACTATGACGAATGTGTCCAAGTACTTCTTGAACACCCTGTTTATCAAGTCCATAAAAGATGTAGGGGCATTAGTAAGACCAAAGGACATGACTATAAATTCAAAGTGACCATACCGAGTACGAAAAGCTATCTTCGGGATGTCACATTCTCTAACTATGATCTAATGATAGCCTGATCTGAGGTCTATCTTGGAGAAATAACTGGCACCCTAAAGTTGGTCAAACAAGTTGTCTATTCTAGGTAGCGGATACCTATTCTTTGCTGTGACTTTGTTGAGCTGGCAATAATAAATACACATTCTGAGAGAACCGTCTTTCTTGCACACGAATAAGACTGGTGTACCCCATGGGGATACACTGGGCCTGATGAATCCCTTATCTAAGATATCCTTCAACTGATCTTTCAGTTACTTGAGTTCTGCCATTTTGTATGGCGGAATAAAAATAGGCTGAGTATCTGGGAGAAGGTCTATACCGAAGTCTATTTTCCTTTTGGGTCTGAATATGCATTAACCACTGTGACTGATTTGAGACTGGGAGATTCGGAACTGGAATTCTTAACATGCACAAGATAATACACACACCTCTTAGAAATCATTTTCCTTGCCAAAGGTAGAAAACAAGATGACCCTTTAAAGACGAAGTACTACCCTTCTACTTTAGGACGGGCTCATTCAGGAACTAAAATTGAACTATCCTATTTCTTCAGACGACTATGTCATAGCAGGAATGAAGCCAATCCATGTCTAGAATGACATCAAAATCAATCATCTCTAACTCGACTAAATCTGCTAATGTGGATTTCTAAAATATCATAACCAGGCAATTCCTGTATACCCGCTGAGCTATGATGGTTTTACCCACTAGGGTAGAGACTGAAAAGGGTACTGCTAAAATTTTGAGACTGATTCCACAATCTCCTGCTATGTATGAAGTAACAAAAGACAAGGTACACCTAGGTCTAGCAAAGCATAAACATGAACATGGAAAAACTGTAACATACCAGTAACGAAATCAGGAGAATTTTCCTGATCCAGTCGGTTCTGAAGAGCATAAAGTCTATTTGGGTGTTGCTCACTAGTAGCACTAGAAATGGCACCCTGGACTTTCGGGTGACCGGACTGAGCTGTGGAATAATTCTGCTGAACCTAAGGGCCTGGCTGAGGACACTCTCTAATCTTGTGGCCTGACTTACCACAACCAAAACAGACATCACTATCGGCTCTACAAATACCCTTGTGGTTCTTACCACAAGTCTGACAAAGGGGATTTGTTCGGGCATTGCTAACACTACCCTGAGATTTAAAGCCTAGTACTATATCTCTATTGCCATCCCAGAACTTTAGCACTGGGGCACTAGCGGAGAAAGGGGCTGGAACTACTGACTTAGGATAAAACTACAAATGATTTCCTCCCTCTGATTTGGGCTGGTCAAAACTAAAACTGCCTGATTTTGCTCTCTTGTTCTGCCTCTCCCTAGTCTTAACCTTCTACTCGTCTATCTGTTGAGCATGGGTCATGAGCTTGGCTAAAGTCATATCACTATTAACCATCGCAGACCTATACTCATTTACCATGCTATTATTCACCCCTAATATGAACTTGCTTATCTTAGCCCTGTTGTCTGCAACCACATCAGGGACATATCTGGCTAGCTGAGTAAATCTAAGAGAATACTCTCTAACCATCATATTTCCCTGCCTGAGATTGATGAACTCAATAACTTTGGCCTCTCTCAGCTCTTGGGGAAAGAATCTATCTAAGAAAGCCATGAAAAATTCTTCTCACTCAACAGGACCTGCATCCTCTAACGTTTCTGCTAACCGCTGCTTGTACCAAGTGTGAACGACATCCTGCAATTGGTATGCTGCTAACTCGACACTTTGAGAAGAAGTGACTCCCATGATGTCAATGACCTTCTAGATTTGGTCAATGAATTCCTAAGAATCCTCGTCTGGCTTAAACCCAAAAAAGGACGGAGGGTTTATTTGGAGGCATATTTTTGAAATAAGAGAAGAGCAGATTAGACTGAGAGACTGACTTGAAATTATGTTTACTAGCATGATATGAATACTGAAGAAAGCAAACTATTTCATAAACATCTCATAACCTCCTGTACATAAATGTGGCGCACAATACATCCATTTATAAGACTCTACTAGATGCGGCTTTCAAACTTCCTGGGACTCTATTGATCCCTAGGCTCTGATACCAAGTTTGTAACGCCTCGATTTTTCTAAATCGGAATGCTACACGGTGCTTATGACCCCAAAGGATCACAAGATAACCCATGACCGATATATGTAAATGTACACTGCAATATATAATGTAATAATGTGGAAAACATGAGCATGTAGGCCACAAGGTTCAACTAAATAAAGAATCTATCAAAACATAATATCCATATGGGTAAAAGATACCCAAAATAGCTGAAAACTGAATCAAATCTGAACATAAGTCTGAATACTGAATTTGAAAGCCTCTAAGTACTGTCTGAATAAGGATTTGAAGAAACCTGTCCCCAACTAACTTCGTAAACTGATAACTGGCTAAAATAATAATGAATAAATCAAATCATATTATTCTAGAATAAAGAGGACTCACTAAATCTTTCGGACTGGAAATGCTACTGCTACTACTGATCTGGAGCTCGTGTCTCTGAACCTATGGTATAACATGAAAAGAAAGTACTATAGCGCAAATATGTCAGTACGAGGGAATATACTGAGTATACGAGTGAGGAAGTCTAAATATAAACAAGGTTTACATGCATGTACAATGCTAACTGTCTGACTGATATAAATGTAAGAGTACAAATATGCATACATAGTAACTAAAATCATGTGTGCATGATAGCTAGCCCTGTATGCTAATACATGGTTTACTGATGGCTAACATGAGTAATATTGAATTTCTGATAACATGGGCAACTGTATCTGACAATCCTGAATCTGATAGAACTATCTGAGTTTTGTACTATAACTGAGTCTGACTGTATCTGACAGTCCTGATATACTGAAATCTGAAGACCTATCTAAGTTCTTTTACTGAGATTGATTCCAAAACTATGGGAGGTAGTTATTTAACCGACATTCCCTAATAACGTATATAGCTAAGTTGGGGGTCCAATCTCTGCCCCGACTAGAGGGGTGTCAATACTGCACCACTGGTAAGGACAGTTGTGGGTGACCCTTAGCTGGTAGGTATTCGGAAGAAGAACGGTGGGAACCCTAAACTGACATGTTAATCCACCTCATCAACCCTAATCTGATAGGCTAAGAGGTCTCAACCTACGCTGGCTATGTAGTTCTGGAACAAAAGGATGACTGCTAAGAATCACACCCTAAATTGGTAGGTGAGTTCCCATCCTAGGGTTCACTCGGTGCTAACTTCTACTCCCATCTAGAGAGACTAAGCATGATTCAACTGACTGTACATGGATGGATTAACTGACTTCCGCTGACTGACAGAATAGTACTATTATCTGAGAGTTAACTGAGATCATGAGATTTCTGAGGTTTCCTGAGTCACATGACTGACTAAGTTCTATAGATTATAGCTTGACAGAGATTATCGTGACAACATGACATGGCTCTAGGCATACAACTAAGTTTTTTGAGTATGAATACCCCAGGACTTGATAGAAGGAAACTAACACACATGACATAAATTGATCACAAGATTTGAGTCCATAATTCATAATATCATAAGTAGGGGATATCATATTTCATATAGTTATTCAACATCTTAAACATTGTAGGGAATTCATGGATATATTTCTTGTACATATTATACATCTCCATTATCTTACATGCTTCATACCACTACAATAACAACCACGAAAAGCATAGAATTCATATTGAAGTATATAGCTAAAATGGACTTGTCATTTAGACATCATAGAACCATACAAACATGAATTTCAAGCATCCTAAGCATTTTATCAAACACCTTACATGCATTTTTTAAGGCATAGGTGCATTTCATACTTGCACCATGTTAAACCACCTAAAGTTCATGGTTTTCAATTAATAAACAAATATATTCCATGAAAACACCTTTAGACATCACATTGAAACTTAAACAAACATCTTCAATATGTACATACTCATATCACCACCAAAAGTTTACAAAATAATATTTAAAACATGGTTCTTGAGCTCTATGAACAGATTGGATCCATAGATGAACACTACGCATACCTTATAAAGGAAACCTTGAAGATTCGCTGGAGAGTTCTTGGATTGGAAAACTTAATTCTCGATTATCTTAGAAAAAGGATTGAATCTTTTTTTTGAGAGATGAGTTTGATGGAAACCCTAATCTTGTGGTTGAGAGGGTAAGAGAGGGTTTTTGAGATGCTTAACTGAAGAAAAATAGGAAAAAATTATGCCTCTTTAGGGTTATTAGTTGTGGAAGGTGAAGGAAATGACCAAAAAACCCTTATGAAATAAATTCCCAATTTCTAAAAAATCATATCTAACGACCTTCGTGATAAGACATCACAAATGTGATAAGCTATCACGAATATCGTTACTTAGGAGCTGGTTTCTGCCTAAGGCTTACGACCTTTGTGATAGGGCATCACAAATGTGATAAGCTATCAAGAATGTCGTCACTTAGGAGCTGGTTTCTGCCTAAGGCTGACGAACTTCGTGATAGGGCGTCACAAATGTGATAAGCTATAACGAATATCTTCACACTATTTCCATCCTGACATGCTGGAGTAAAATAGTAATAACTCTTTGCTCCGATATTAGATTTAGGAAAAATTGGTATTTTTGGAAATATAATTCAACTATCTATCAGTTAATAGTTCATGAGCTCAAAAATTCTAAGTATAATGAGAGATATGCTCGTTTGAAGTTGACTATACCAATATCTTTCTCAAGAATTCAATCGGTAAGAAATGTTTTGATTCATCTGATAGCTGGGAGTTATTTAAAGCCTTAATATACATCTAACTTACTCATAAAACTATAAAAGAACCATGATGTACTATGCTTGAGCTTGGTATATGGATCTAATATTGGTTTGGATTTTTCAGGGTATTACACTCTAGAACATGGAACATAGTCCTAAGAAACATAAGCTGGGATAGAATTACTAGGCCTTAGGCAATTCAACTACCCAATTAAAACTTAGCCTTGCTCATTCTGATATTTGGGGTCCTAGTAGAGTTAGTTCACCCTTAGGATTCCATTACTTTATTACTTTCATCGATGATTTTTCAAGATGTACTTGGGTTTACTTGATGAAAGATCATTCCGAGTTATTCTATATATTCAAAAGTTTTTGTGATGAAATACAAAATCATTTGGTGTTTGTATTCTTGCTTTTCATAGTGATAATTCCTTAGAATACTTATCCTCCCAGTTTTAGGAGTTTGACTCATCAAGAAATCATTCACTAGACATCATATCCATATACCCCTCAGCAGAACGGTATAGCAAAAAGGAAAAATTGGCATCTCATTAAGACTACTCCCACTCTTCTCACTGAATCCCAAATTCCGCTACATTTTTAGGGTGATGCAGTCCTTGTATCTTCCTATCTCATTTACAGAGTGCCATCATCTTTGATCCAGAATCAGGTTCCCCATTCCATACTATTTCATCAATCACATTTCTACTCTATCGCTCCTCTTGTTTTTAGGAGAACATGTTTTGTTCATAATTTAGCCCCAGGAAAAGATAAATTAGCCCCTCGTGCTCTCAAATGTATCTTTCTTGGTTACTTTGAGTTTAAAAAAGGTATCGATACTATTCACCTATTCTGGGTCACTACTTTATGTCCGTCGATGTCACATTCTTTGATTATAAATCTTACTATACATCTTCTGATCATCTTAATATCTCTGAGGTTTTACCCATATCTCTAGTCTTACCTGCACCTATCTTTGAGAAATCTACAGTTACTTCTCTATCTACAGCTACAGTGCCACCACTTTTGACTTATCACCGCCGACCAAGTCCAGCATCAATCCCAGATGATTAATTTTATGTGCCTGACACTTTTATTACTGTGGAACTGCCTTTTGCTAGCCAATTCGTTGCACTTCAAAGAGGTATAAGATTCACTCGTAATACTAACCTACATTATACTTTTTTGAGTTATCATCATTTGTCATCACCGCATTATGCTTTTGTATTAGCTTTGTCCTCTATTTTCATCTCTAATACTACAGAAGAAGCACGTCTAATTCAAGACGAAAATAGGCTAAGGTTGATGAGATGTCTGCTTTACATACGAGTGGTACTTGGGAGCTTGTTTCCCTTACCACAGGTAAATCTACTATTGGTTGTCATTGGGTTTATACAGTCAAAGTTGGTCTAGATGGTTAGGGTGATTGGCTGAAGGCTTGCCTTGTTACCAAAGTATATACACATATATTTAGGCTGGATTATAGTGACACTTTCTCTCCCGTGGCTAAAATAACATCACTCTATCTTTTTCTCTCTATGGTTGTCGTTCGTCGTTGGCCTCTTTATCAATTAGACATTAAGAATGCTTTTCTGCATGGTGATCTTGAGGAAGAAGTCTATATAGAGTAATCACCTAGTTTTGTTACTCGGGGGAGTCTAGCAGCCTTATATGTTGATTGTGCAAGTCCCCTTGAGCCTAGTTTGAAAAGTTTAGCACGGTGATTCAGGAGTTTGGCATGATTCGTAGTGGAGCTAATCATTTAGTGTTTTATCATCATTCCAAACTAAATCTGTGTATTTTTTTGGTAGTTATGTTGATAATATTGTTGTCACCGGCAATGATCAAGGTGGTATCACTAACTTGAAGCAATATCTATTTTAGCTTTTCCAGACGAAAGACCTTGGCAGACTGAAATACTTTCTATGTATTGAGGTTGCTCAGTTCATATCAGGTATTGTTTGCTTTGGATATTATTGAGGAGATAGGAATGATGGGATGTCGACCTATTAACACTCCTATGGATCTAAATGCTAAACTTCTGCAGAATAGGGGGAGCTACTCAGTGATCCTAGAAGGTATAGGTAGTTGGTTGGAAAGTTGAATTATTTCACAGTGACTAAACCTGCCATCTTTTTTCCTGTGAGTGTTGTAAGTCAATTTATGACTTCCCCTGTGATAGTCATTTAGATTTAGTTGTTTGTATTTTGCGATATATAAAGTCATCTTCAGGTAAAGGACTACTTTTCAAGGATCGAGGCCATGAGCATATCACTAGATATACAAATGCTGATTGGGCAGGAATCACTCTCTGATAGACGATCTATTTTTGGATATTGTGTTTTAGTAGGAGGTAATTTGGTGTCTTGGAAGATTAAGAAACAGTGTATAGTTGCTTGATTTAGTGCTGAAGTAGAATATTGAGCAATGGATGGAACAACTTGCGAGCTGGTTTGCATCAAACAATTGTTAAGAGAACTAAAATTTGAAGAAACTGGAAAGATGTAACTTGTATGTGATAATCAAGCAGCCCCTTTATATTGCATCTAATCCATATGGAATTTCATGAGAGAACAAAACACATAGAGATTGATTGTCACTTAGTCAGAGAAAAGATGCTCTCAAAAGATATTGTTACAAAATTTGTAAAGTCAGGTGATCAACTTGCAAAGATCTTCACCAAGTCCCTCACAAATCCTCACATTAATTAAATTTGTAACAGACTAGGTATATATGACTTGTATGCACCATCTTGAGGGGGAATGTTACAATATGACTAGGAATAGGAATAGTATAAAAAATCCTACTTGAAAAAGGATTGTAATGTAGTGTCTATAAATAGGGTGTCAATGTAATTATGTAGACATACAATTCAATAATATTTTTTCCATTAATTCTCACAACATAAAATAGAGGTTTTCATGGTTATAAGAACATGAAATTAAACCATACCATACCATACATTTTAAGAAACAATCAAGACAAACATCGTTTTCTTAATAACTATACCATACCATACCATGAGAAACTACCATCCAAATAGAGGGTAAAAGGGAGATAACTGGTTTTTTTAGGTTTTTTAAATTCTTCCATAGTAGTAAGATTTGCATGCCAAAGGCATCTTCCTAGAAATAAAAGCATGGTGAGTTTGGTGTTGATGCTGAATTTAACTCAATCATCTGCTATCACTTTTTTGGATGTTCATTGGAAATAGAGACCTGCTGTCTAGAACGTAATAGCTCAATGGTATCCTCTATTGTTCTATTTTTTCCTTCATGTAGCCAGTGATGATTGAGTTGGATTTTGCATAAAAACATTAAAGTGTGTAGATTCCAGTAAGATGTAGAGTTATTTTATCAATAGTGCCTTTGAACATGTGTGTAAACTAGTAATACATTTAACCTGGGAAACATTATCTACTTGGTAAAAAGGATTAGGAGAAGGGGAGTATTTTTACCTGATTTTCAGAATTAACACAATTGAAAAGAAGATAGTGATTCTTACATTGATCATGAGAAGAGTAAAAGTTAAACATGGGTGAGGGATATATTGAATGACTTCTGGTTAGAACTAACAAAGTGCAATCGATTCTGGGATTTTGCACTAGCTTGAATTTTACATTGTTTTATTTATGTGTAAATCATAAACGAGAATGTACTTGTCGTTCACGTAGCAGAAGTGGAAGACTTTCTTGAACCGCAGTTGGGATTACTGCACGGTGGTGGTTGTCATAGTGTGTTGGAGCAACCCCCGGCGATGATTGTCATGGTGTGTTGGAGAAACCCCTATACCACAGCCTAAACCGGATTAGGATAGAAAATATGAAGGGAGGAAAATACTAAGTTCAGTATTCAGTATTCTATTTTCTACCTATATGTCTTTAATAATACACCTTATGTATACTTATATAGGAAAATAATAGGGTTAACTTAATTACCCTAATGGGCCATAAAAGCACCCCTTATGGGTGGGCCTAAATTTCTTACACTTTTATTTATGCTGAAGTAGGTATGGCAACCAGTGGTGGAGATATATGGAAAAATGAGAAGATTTGTGCTATACTTGATCAATTTGTAAATAGTTTGACTGGTAAATCAACTTCTCTATGGTAATATGTATGAGGCTGATCGGGCAGATCACACACAACTGCCTGGGATGGGACAAAAGCCACCATTTTTGTCAATAACTAAAATTTTCTTTGTTCTCATCATTATTTTTTTCTTACACTAGCTAATGTATTAATTCTTTTCACATAAATCCAGGCTTTTAGCTTTTCTGCAGACAGAGAGTCACTGAGAGGACCTCGAATTGTGAGGGTTGGCCTCATTCAGAAATCTGTTGCTCTACCCACAATTGCATCTTTCCTGAACCAAAGGGAGGGTATCTTTCAAAAGTTGATTCCCATGATTGATGCCGTAGGTTCTTCAGCGGTCAACATTTTATGCTTGCAAGTGAGTTATGACTTGGTTTTGTAAGTCTGATGAATTTATTGTCCTTTTGAGTTTAATCATTTGCTATTCTCTTTTACTCTTGTGCAGGAGGCATGGACGATGCCATTTCTATTTTGTACTCGAGAGAAAAAATGGTGTGAATTTGCTAAGCAGATTGATGGAGAATCAACAAGTTTTCTTCAGCAATTTGCACAAAAATATTACATGGTTATCATTAGTCCAATCCTTGAGAGGGATTTGAACCATGGAGAAACCCTGTGGAACAAAACTGTAATAATTGGAAATCATGGTTACATAATAGGGAAACATCGGAAGGTAAATCCCGCAAATCAAATTACAACATTGGGTTTTCTCCAGGAACTAATTACTTCAAAATTTGCAGAATCATATACCTAGAGTTGGGGACTTCAACGAGAGTACATATTACATAGAAGGGAACACTAGCCATCCCGTGTTTGAGACAGCATATGGCAAGATTGCTGTTAATATATGTTATGAAAGGCACCATCCACTGAACTGGTTAGCTTTTGGGTTAAATAGTGCAGAGATTGTTTTCAACCCATCAGCTACAGGCTCGCAATGCAGCAATAGCAAATTGTTATTTTGTTGGTTCAATTAACCGTGTCGGAATAGAAGTTTTCCCCCATACCTTTACTTCAGGAAATGGAAAGCCACAACATTATGATTTTGGGAATTTCTATGGTTCCAGTCATTTTTCTGCACCAGATGCGTCGTGCACACCATCTCTGTCCCATCACAAGGATGGATTGTTGATATCTGACATGGATCTTAACCTTTGCCGGCAGCTGAAGGACAAGTGGGGACTTTGAATGACTGCTTATTATGAAGTCTATTCTGATCTGCTTACTCGTTATATGAAACAAGATTTTGAGCCACAAGTCATTTCTGACCCCTTGTTACATAAGAGTGCTCAAGTTCTACCTTGATCAGTTAGAAAGAAAAGCAAGTAAAATTGCTTTCGAACTATCTGTGAAGTATCCCAGAGTTAGCAAGGTTATGGCCATGAAGTGTACGTTCAAGAACATATTTGCAATAAATTGTGGACTTTGTACAAATACTGAATTCATAGTGGTGTTAACATCATCAACATGGACTAACTACATGCCAGAGGAAAGATTTCATGGGTGTAAAATGTAATATTAGAATGCAATTATGTTAAAACGAGTGAGTATTAATCAGTAAGGTTAAGGATCCTTTTAAAAAAAATGGTTAAAGAGCCTAACTGGTATTTCTACTCTTTCTGTTTTGACATTTTGCCCCTCTTACTAGTTTCGCCAAGTACTTGAACTTGTTATGACATTTGATCATGCTTGTCTTCCAATCACACTAATAATAATATCAACATCAAATGAAAATATGTCATATCATTTTTACTTTAAGTAACTAAATTAAAATAAAAAGAATTGTGAAACTCAATAATGGATTACAACTACTTTGGTGTATCAAATGGGTTGGTTGGACCAAATTAGGAAAGTTAAAATAGATTGAACTAGGGTGTGTAAAAAATCAAATTCATCAATAAATTGAATCGAAAAAGTGCTATTTGTTTATTGTTATTGGGTTATAGGGTTAATTGTTTTATAATTTTTTCTATTGGGTTGTTGGTAGAGTTTTAGTTTTTTCTTATTGGGTTTGTGGATAAACCGATAACCCAATAAGTGTATACTAAATTACTACTTTTCCCTGTATATGTTTATATGTATATAAGATTATTATATATTTCTCGTAATTTCTCTTTAATATTTACAAATTACAAAATCTATTCAATTTCTGGAATTAATATTTAGTTCAAACTTGAAGATTCTTGTAAATTAAATCACATTATGTAGGATTTTAGTTGCAACTAAGATTCAGTTTCTTTTCATGTCAATTGCTACTATTTCTATTTTATGACTGTTTTCTTATCAGTTACATCAAAAATCTATCCGTTAAGGACTAAAAAATGGATAAATCAAAAATTGATAAAAATATCTTGTTAATTTGATTATTGGTTTAGCATATTTAAAAAGCGAAAATTGATAAATTGAATCGATGATACATAAATTTGAACTGAATCAATCGATGTACACCCCTAGATCGAAATAATAAAATGGCGGGTGAATGACTACCCAAATTTACTTTAGCTAGGAAAAGATAATACAAGATAAAATGCAATAATAAACATACTAAAGATTAAATAAATATAAAAATCAAACTCCATAGTTAAAATCTTTAAATCCCTTCAACATATTCAAGGGACGCTCTAAGGATGAAATATATCCAAAATATACATCAATATATGACCTCATTCCTATTTATAGATGTTTAAAACTCAAGACAGAATTGCTCTTCCGCTTCAATTTAGTGGAGAGGAATCAAAGTTTTTCTTCTCTTCATTCATCAGGTAATTTTCGTGGAGCAAAATCATCTCTACATTTCATTTTGTGGAGTAAAACAAACTTGTTGTTCTTTACAGTTCGCCAAATTCAAGCACCTTTTTCTATGAGAAATGGCTTCACGAAAACTAAATGTGGGCATGATTTTTGTGTCTTTACTTTTCTCACTCTTTTGCTCCACTTTCATTTTTTTCTCATCATTCTTGATCAAATTCTTGATTGAGTATCTTTCTTGAGTTCCAAATCTTGAAATCACCAACTTAAATTTATTTAGGTTATTAAATTATACTCAAAGAATCCTAAAACTCAAGAAAAAGGAAAACATAAGTTGGTAAAATACCAACTTATCACTTTCAAGTTACTATCACAAGTTTATCGAGAACTTTGCCTCCATTTCTACTCATTTGACAAGGTTAACTTAGAAGAAGTTTCCATTTGAATGGTCCAACAAGTGTGAGGATAGATTCCACAAGCTCAAGATCTTTTTGACTACAAAACCCATCCCTGTCTAGCCAATTGAAGGTAAGGATTTTGTTGTATATTGTGATGTTTCACACTCTAGTTTGGGCGTTATATTGATGAAAGATAGGAATGTTATTACATATGTTTCAAGGTAATTAAAGTCTCATGAAAAGAACTACCCAACTCATGACTTGGAGTTAGCTATAGTGTGCATTTAAGATTTGAAGACATTATCTTTATGGTGTCAAGTATGAAGTGTCTATAGACCATCGTAGCTTGCAATATGTTTTCACATAGATATTTGAATTTAAGTTAGAAAAGGTAGATGAAATTATTTTAAAACTATGATGTGACCATCCAATACCATCCATGTGAGACCAAAATAGTGATAGATGCATTGAGCTACAAATCGATAAGGATGGGTAGTTTGGCCTATTTTAGGGTGTCAAAGTGGTTCTTTTCTAGAGAGATTCAAACTCTAGCATCCCATTTTATGTATTTTAGAGGGTCTAAAAAGGATGGAATGTTGGCTTGTGTTAAGGTAAGGTCAATATTCCTTGGTTGAATTAAGGTAGAATAGTTTGAAGATATGAATTTGAATAAACTTCAGAACAAGGTGGTGTATAGTGATGCTTCAAATGCCACACATGATGTGTGTGGCATGATGAGATTTAAAAGGCTTGCCTGTATGCCTCGTGTTATGATATAATTCACAGTGTGCTTGATGAAACTTAATGTACTCGGTACTCTATTCATCCAGGTACAACCAAGATATAGCCTGACTTGAGGAAACTCATTGGTGGCCCAGTAGAACGAGAGGTATTATGCAATATTTGTCTAAATGACACAACTATCAGCAGTTTAATTATAAATATCAAAGGCCTGCAAGTTTACTTCAAAGGATGCCCATTCTCGGGTGGAAATGGGAAAGAATATCCATGAATATAGTAGTGGGTCTTCCTAGAACCTTGGGCATCATGACTCAATTAGATTATAGTGAACAGGATGACCAAGTATGCTTTTTTTATTTTGATTAAAGTGGATTACATCTTGAAGCAGATAACTATGATCTATATCAAAAAGATATTGAGGTTGCATGGGGTGCAAATATCCATCATTTTCTATTGACGTAAGCACGTCACCTCTGAGTTTTGGGACAGGTTACATGAAGATTTGGTCATCCAATTTAACTTTAGCATAATATTTCATCCTTGTACTAATGGAAAATTAGATAGGACTATTCAAGTGCTTGAGGATTTGTTGAGGGCATGCATAATGCACTTTGATGGTCATTGGGACAAGTTATTGTCGTTGTGTGAGTTTTCATACAATAATAACAATTATTCTAGCATTAACATGGATCAATTCAAGGCACTCTATGAGAGAAGGTGTAGATCACCCTTAGATTGGTTCAAAGCTGGTGATGTGCAATATTTAGGCATAGTCGTGACGACGGAAGCTTGGGATAAGGTGAGGTTTATTCAAGGCAAGGTGTTAACAGCTCAAAGTAGGCAAAAGAATTATACAGATCGTAATATAAGTAAAAATTCATTCAAAGCCAGTGAGCAGGTATTGAAAGAGTATCTCCTATGAAGGGATTTATGCAATTTGACAAGAAGGGAAGCTTAGCCCTCGATACATCAGTCCGTTTAAAATTCTTAAGGATGTCAGTACAATAATGTATATGTTAGCATTACCACTAAGCTTGTCAGGAATTCATCCAATATTACATGCATGTATACTTAAGAGATAACATAGGAATGGGCACTATATCATCAAATGAGCTTAGTGTCACTTGACAAGAATTTATCTTACAATAAGGAATCAATTGCAATAACTAATTGAGATACTCAAAAATTAAGGACTAAGGTGATTCGGTATGTGAAAGTTAAATAGAAGCATCATCCTGTTGAGCAGGCTACTTGGAAAATTGAGAAAGACATACCAGACAAGTACCTTCACTTGTTTGAGGATACAAGTATTTTCTTACTTTTTACTTATCTCATTTTTATTATTTTATAGTTCATGGATGAAAAATAGATTAATTTGTATGTATTGTAACAACCCTTTCTTTCATTACGATTAAGTCCAATGTGACAAAATTCAAGGTGTTCCTCAAATTAGGATTTAGAAATTTCAGACTAGGCTAGTCTTAGATAAAATCTGAGTGAGGTATGATTTAGGATAATCCAGTTATAGATCAGTTAAAATTTAAAGGATTCATGGTGATTTTACAGTAGTTAAGATAATAAAGAATGCATAGAAACTTTTAGAAGTAAATTTGGGTGAGTAAAACTAATGATATTGAATTTTACGTATAGTGGTTAGTCCAAATGTACAAAATATGAGGATGTGTTACAAAAATGGAAAAAATTGGAGAAATATTGAGTTTCTACCTCACCTAACCCATCGCTACCATTGTATCGCTATAGTGGAAATTGTTTTGCTATAGCGAGAGGTAGCTTAGTCAATCCCGTCATAGTTGGCAGATCCTTCTATATCGGTGCCACAATAGAGGGGTTAATCTGGTATGGTGGGTTATATGATGATTAATGCAGAAAAATATCCCAAAGTGTTATTTCATTCCACTTTTATTTTTGGAATAGTTATGATGATTTGGGGCAAATTCTACCTACTTTCCATTAAAATAGTTTGTAAAAGTAAATTGATCTTTTGATTTAACTTGTTTTTTCATTATTAACTCCTAGAATCAGTAGTGTTCGAGTTTTGGGGATGTTTTACTTGACCAAGCTGATTTATCTAGTGCAATTAGGTAAAATTGATAGAAAATCGTTGGGTTTTGGTTAGAAGTCATTAAAGTATCTTTGGATGATTATAACTCACGATTGTATCCATTAAATTAGTATGATTAAGGTGGAATGATGATAGAAAATCCTATAATAGGAGGAATAATTATGATTTTAACCTTGGGGTTAAGGAATTGGGTTATAATCCTTGAATGAGTTAGGTCATTGTCTAAATTATGTTTTCTTTGTTGATTTTAGAACTCAATCAAACTGAAATTTCATAAAAAGGCAAAGCTCAAGTTCAATAGAGTGGTGCAATCTTGGATTGAGATAGGTGATAGTTTAACTTAGTTGAAACCCAATTTTATTTATGTGTGCATGTTAATTGTTTCTGTGTATACTTGTTACAATGCATGTTTAAAAGGAATAAATGCTTGAATGATATCCTAATTTCTAATCACATGTAATGAGTTGGTAACAAAATCTTGTTGTCTGTACAAGTGTGGCTATTAATTCTCATAGTTATTATGATTATTGTGATACCTTTGATTATTGTAGGATGTACTAGTATTTGGACATCTTTACGGGACTTATATTGATTATTGTGGATGTATCGTATCTGAAAATCTTCACGAGATTAGTTTTTATAAGGTTGGTAGGAACTATATGTCTAGGATTTTGCACAAAAACAAAAGTTCGTTCCTTGCAGGTCGTGGCTAGTGGGAGATCATATGAACCTTAGTATGTGTGAACATGTACAAGGTATTGGTGAGTCTGACAGTTGATTGAGTGAATAGATTTTACTTGTAGTTTTGTTATATTTGGTTCCTTGAGTGAACCTAGACTTAATGATTACTGTGGTAACTATTGTTGAGTTGGATCCTTACGTGGTACATGCTTAAATTATAAATAAATATCCTATCTCTTGATTTTTTACTACTTATGTGTTGAAATAAAGTATGATCCTATTGTTGGTGAGTCATGGTTTGTTGACTTGGTTAATATTGGTAGTCATAATCTTGACTTGAAATTGTCGTTCATATTGATTAAACTTGACTGAATTTTGATTTAGTGTTATTTGAAAAGGCTAATTGTCACATAATTATAGTACAACCACATGGTAGTTGTTCATGGTTGTTCTTGTTTACTAAGTCATAGTTTCTTATAGTATTATAGTACAATTGTTAAAACAATTTCAATAAAAGATTTAATAGATTATATATTCTTTATGTGTCTATTTACTTATGTAACAAAATAATTTACTGTATAGAGTTTTAGCTTATACAGGGGAATTAAATCCTCATTTCTTATAAGTATAAAGATATTTGCCCAAAATCTAGAATGGAAATTGAACAAGCCATCAGTATGCTTGTAGCATAAGATAATATGTAATTTATCTTGATTATGAAAATTGTGTAGTTCTGACTTCTTGTGCTAGTACATTTTATATGTATTGAATGAAATCGAGTAGAGATATATGTTTAAGACTAACTGGGAGAAACAAATTCTCTAAACTATTAAATGTACTGGTATACTCAATCTTGATACAACTATTATGTGTTGTATGTATTAATTGTCATTTTGATTTATTAAAAGTTTGAGATCCTTAGATAGGTCAATATTTCTAAAAAATTGGATGAGAATAATAATATTGGTGAAATAATAAGTTAGTTGATAGAATCTATGTCTACGCATAGAGACTAATGATATGCTTTTTTAACAAGCTTATAAGTTTTTACTATGTCAAATCTTGCAAGTATATTTTATAGAAATTAATCATTAGATTGAATTTATCAGTAATTTAATTTATTGATTAGTATTTATAATTTTAATATTGGGAATTATATAAGTGTTTAATGAGGAATTTCACCATGTGAATAGAGGAGTGCAATTATGAATTTCTAGTGGAATGATTTATAATTTATTATGGTAAGAATAATTCAAACCAGAATTTTAAGTTATTAATTATGCAGTCCCTGCAGCGTCCATATTTAACCAGAACTCATAATATTATTTTTTGATGGAAAAGAAAAAAACAAACATTTGTTGTCTTATTAGAAGGCAAACAAATTTTTGTTCTTCTTTTTGGATTAGGAAAAGTATCTCTATAAGTAGGGATTCTCCTAACCTAGAAAGTAACTTAGTTTTCTATTTGATACTTACTCATTCAAGTATTGAGAGAGTTCGATTGTTAATTTGTGATCAATGAAGAAGACTATAATATTGGAGTTGGACTTGCATGATGATACGAGTTCACAAAGACTTGCTTGATAATACATGTTCACACTTCAGAAGGTATTTATTGAATTAAATTTGAGCAAGTTTACGTGTTCTAGCATGATTGCATGTGTTCTACCCTAAATGTCTGTGTTATCTATTATTCATGTAAGCAATATGTTTCTAGAATTCTTCCTCTATGCATAACATTTTTCAACCATTGGCATCGTGAGTCATGATTACATCTAAATAGATAACCAAAAATTATATATGTTGATTTTCATTTAGCATGGACAATCACTAGTTGTTTGTCGCAAAGTGGGGGCAATTCCTTATTTACTAATTTACTATAACATCCTGAAGGACATTAGTTGTCTTTGCATCATATTATATAATTCCACTCATGATATTTGATTAATTGAATAAAAATCAATTAAGTAAGACTTTTAATGGTTGCACCTATCATTAAGGGTTTTGATGGTTGCTGCATATTGGAGATGATAAATAGTTTTTTTCAAACTTCTTTTGTGCCATATTGTGCAATAAAATTAACAACTTAAAAAAATGGAAAAAGGGACTTAAAAACATTAGTACCATTTTTTTGCGATGGCTAAAACTACAACTTAAAAGAATAAAGAGAGAATGTCAATACTACATTATAATTTTCTTTTTTTCTTTGACTTTATTTTGGTTGGATAAATTAGAGCAAAGAGTAGATAATAGTTAAGCTCGTAGTAACTTAAGGTTATGGCCAACGAGTTAGCAATTCACCGAGAACCTTGTGATTTGACTCAGTTTCATGACATTTATGTGTACGGCGATTACATGGATATTATTATTATCTTGTCATTCTATATAATTTTATATAAATTAAGAATTTTTTATTAATAAATAGTTATTAATAAAAACTGCCTATTTATTTGAATCTTCTAAAATTCTTAAAGTTTTATACACGCAAGATCATATAAATACATGAATTGAGAATTATGATTTATAACTAGGATCTACGAAAGTGGTTTATTTATTTGAGTTATATTTTTAATGTATCATGTATAATTGTCCTGGATAAGATATATTGGTGGTGAAGGTTTATTTACGTGAAGGGAAATTTATCTTCAAATAGTAATTGGACTTAATTAATTCATTACAAGAGATATCTAGGTTTTCACCCAAAGGAATAAATATAATATCTCAAATTCTCAGGTATATTAATCGAGAGGAAAATTTATGATAAAGAGGTATTGTGTTTCTTACCCAATTAGAACAAAATTTATACCTTGTGTTCATGAGATAATAATAAAAAGAAGACGAAATTTGAGTCAAATTGTATAATTCTTAACTATGCTTAAAACAATTACTTTTCAAATTTGGCTATAATTTGATGGTCATGAATTTCATGATCTTTAATTGACCTAAATTTGATGGGTCTATAAAGACGATCAGGTGAGCGATAGACACTGCTTTTTTGTGAATGGTGTAATTTTTTTTTATCATTTGGAGGTCATTTGAATTGGTTTTAGATAGTTTGTCGGATTAATATTTAATGTAACTATGAGAATCTTATTTTTGATAGTGGTCTTATATATTCTAAATCTGAAATATGATTATGCTATGATGAGAATATAGATTAGATTATTTTTTCTTAAATTATTTGAATTGGTTGATTTTTTAATTTGGTCATAGATTGGGAGATCAGAATAGTGAGAATATAGATCAGATTATTTTTTCTTAAGTTATTTGAATTCGTTGTTTTTTCAATTTGATCATATATATAGAGATCAAAAACTTTGCGAACTTTAATTTACCTGAAATTCGATAAGTTCATAAAAAATGACCTATTAAGCAAAACTCACTGCTATGCGGTGAATCACATCATTTTTTGTCTGTTTAGGATCGTTTATATGGTGTTTTGGGAAGGTTTTTCATTTTCTGAAAATTAATTTTAAGAAAAATAAATTGGCTATGAGCTAATGGTTATATAGATTGTTCTCTAGGTCTTCATGACTAAATTTTAGTGAAGTATTAAATTCATGTGTTGGCTTTGGAGCTTCCTCCATATAATATATAATTAACACAAGTTACCAGATATAATCTTTAATTTTGATAATCTATATTAACTCTCTCTGTCTGAGTAATATATGATTGAATCAATGAAAAAAGGATGATAAAATTGATATTCGCGCTATCTAAATATACAATATACTCTTCTTCCAAGTTAGCTTTTGTTCTATATTCAGTGAAGTGAATATTTAACATCACATATGTAAGTTGCATGAATAGTTCTTTTTCTAATGAAACTTGTTGTTCAAGATGCATAGATATTTATGTGGTGTGTTTTGAATTTTAATATTTAATAATTCTATATGCATACTATTTTTTTATTTGAAATTAACATTTAGATTATGTAAATAAATTTTAAGATATTATTATTTGTTCTTGATTCATGTATATTAGTATGCTAATCGTAACATGTGATAAGAAATATTGAACAAAAAAAAATTTAAATCTTATTTTGATCAAACAACACCAATCAAATTGATCATGGTTTTAGAATTAAAAAAAAAGAAATACTTTGATTGATCTAAAATTCGATAGATTTATCAAAACTAGCTCCATAAGAAATATCTCACTTTTTTTGGACAATTCAAGTAGTTTATATGATTTTTTAAATCATTTTTGGTGATAGGGATTTTTTCAATAATTACCGATTAAATAGTAGTAATCTATTAAGTTCATATGTTGGCTTAGACCTTCCGTCCTATTGGGTAAAACTATTATAAGTCACTATGTATTTAATCACTAGTTTTGATAATCTGCATTAACTCTCCAAAACTGAGTAATATATTATTGGATCACTATAAGTAAAGTTGATTTTCACTTGATTTAAACTAACAATAGACTCTGCATCTAAGTTAGATCTATACAAGTTTATGGAGTGAATAATCAGTCATTGTATATGCGTATTGCAGTGGTAGTTCCCGAATCCCATCGTCTGGCTATTCAAGATGCATGAATACATATATAGTTAATGGCTGAATTTTATTATTTAGGTTATTTGATTTATTATGATTTGTTTAATGTGTTATATCTCAAGTTCTCTCTAGACTTTTCCAACTCATTTATTAGTGTAGACATTAACCTAAACAACGTATTGCATATGTGTCTTATGTTAGAAAAATTGTGTTTTAGTTTCTGACTAAATAAGTTCTTGTAACTCTTGAGTTATTGAGTTTGATAAATATTATCACTTGTTGTACATTGATGCATTGACTCTTAATTATTACTATATCTCTCTTGAATTGAAAAATATTGATCTTCCTCATAAGAGAAAAAATATTCTTTAGTGTTGAATAATACTTATATGTATACTAACGTCTATGTCAGGTTTAGATAGACGTTTGAGGTTGGTCAATATAATGGAATGTAAAGTTCATTAAAAGTAAAGACACTATCAACTTGTGAGTCCTATTAAGAAGGAAAACAAGACTAAAAGATATTTTCTCTTAAAATAATAGTGTCATGACCCAATTTCTTAGGTCATGATGGTGCTTACTAAAACTCACAAGTAGGCAAGCCAACCCCGTAGTCCAGAATGACTAGCAACAGACTGCCCATGTACAAATAGAAAAGAATGTGGAATAGATCAAATAAGAGAATGAAATACATAATAAAGTGTCAAAACCTGGTGGTATCAGTATAAGAGTTTCTACATAACAAGATTTCAAAGTTAAGTAAGAATGAATACATTGATATAACTTATCTCCGAATACAATATAGAGACTAGTCTACTATATAAGAAAGAGATAAGTATTGCTCCAAATCTCAGTAGCTCACTCTAATTTTTTGAACCATGGATGCTCCATGTGATGTACATATCAATGGAGTTAATCCGTACTATGATCTGCAAGCTGAAAAAGTGTAGTATGAGTACCAAACAAATAGTACTCAGTAGAAAATATCAAATTGAGCTCCAACGATAAAGTAGAGTTATCTAATATATAAACAGAATGGAAAACCACACCAAGAGTCCAATAATAATATAACAAGCTAATGAAATAATAAGGATGACCTATCCTATTTATGTCTAGGAGACTAACAAAATAAGGCTAAGAAAGTATCAAGGACGAACTATCCTATTTCAGCCATACTCAGAAATCTTAACACTATACCGTATATGCCCGACCAATAGACAAATAAAGGATGAAAGAAGGATATATAGCAATATACAAGGCCAATAAATGAATATTTAATCTAAATAAATGAGAAAGGGATATACGATAATACCATAGTTATATATAGCTAGGTATACATAAATATAGATATAAGGTCAACTCAAAGAACAACCTAGATCAACATATCTTAATTTTAAGTCCTTAATATAATCCTATCAGGATTTTGTATTAAAGTACTCAGGGTTCCTAATTAATATATGTAGTTTTGATGATGAGCAGCTGAACTGCAAGGGACTAGGTCCCTGGATGTGCAAGGTACAGTACAACTGGCATATGGTATCTGTACAGTTTTGTCCTCTTGTGAAACAAACTTACAGGTGCTATTTTGTACTGACTTGAATAGTTGTTTAAAGATATTTCAACCCTAATCATCACTTAGCTATAAAATAAAATAGACACCTCTTCATAAAATTGGTATTTTACAAATACAACGAGTGAAGAGAGGCAACAAAATTCCCATTTCTTCACTGCTTAAGATCTTAGCTATTTGTGAGAGCTTGAATTGTAAATTGTTATTGAGTGAGTACTGATTTGTAATCAAACTACTTATGCAATAAGAGTAGTGTTTATTTTGAGAGTACTTAGGTAGAGTTATCAATATGATCTTGTGGTAGAGTTTCTACTAGCGAAAGGATCCTAGAGGTAGATAAGATCTAGAATATAATCAGGAGGTTGATTATAGAGGATTTATTTGGTGATTGTGAGGGAAAGTCGTAGTTATTCCGTTCTTGAGTTTCCTAGTTAAATCTTTTGTGTTGATTTTTTCCTGTACTGCCTTTATTTTTACTGCAATATATTATTATATTACCTGTTATTGACTTTGAGGGACCTGGTGCCTCACTATGTGATGCAACCCCTAAGATTTTAATAATTGGTATCAGAGCCAGGTTTAATCTAAATGGTTCATAGCTAGAGCATTCTGTTCATCATGGCTGCTATAACTAAACTTGGGGTGGAAAGAAATAAAGATTAAAAAGAAACGTTCCTGACCTTGAAGGCTTTAGAGTTTGATCCAAGTGAAGAAGACACTGATGGTGCACTTCTGGGAAAAAAAATTACTAGATCTATAAAAGGGGGTGGTCAGCTTAGCAAAAGAAATGGTAGTATTAAAGGTGGTAAGAAAAATTATAGCTCTAAAGAATTCATGAGGAACTATCCAATGCAAGAGAAGGACCAGAATCTTAAGAAGTCAAGAAGAAAGGATGTTGCTAGTCGTGTAATTAAGAAGATATTGGTTGCAAGGAGAGACTCGTCCAATGACTTATATGAATATATGAAGACTGAAGATTTCTCCATGCTAGAAGTGAAAGACAATTCAGCTATCTATGATTCCTTGTTTGCATTGATGGCAAACATAGAAGATAAAGAAGAAAAAGAGGTAATTTTTTTTTACTTAAAGGATGTTCTATATAACTACTCTACTGGGAAGACAAAATGCCTGCTGGTGTGTTGATAGACTTTGTATGTGAATAATTGCTGAGAAGAATGTATTAGAGGCGTGCTGGTGTGTTAATAGGCTCTTTATATGAACTGATTGCTGTGAAGAATGTATTAGAGGAGCAAGTAGAGAGTCAAGAACATGAGTTGATTGTTTTTACTCTCCAAATCTTTGAAACTATAAAGTTGTTCACAAAGATAAAATCTAAAAATCAAAGTCTAATGAGTAATTTTAATAAAGGAAATAATAGAGATGAAAAAGGGAAGAAAAGAAGCTTCATGGCTTCAAATTGATCTTAAGGAAAGACTGAGGGATTCTAAAAAAACCTTATGTCTGCACTCCATAGGAATAAAATGTTAGAGAGGGACTTGGTCAGCTATAAAGAAGAGTTGAACAAGTCTCTTAAATGGACTACTTCCATGCTGATTCTTACTAATTTAACTAGTCAAGGTGTAAATTATGGTAGAAACCTGAGGTATCAAGGAGAACTCCAGCCTAATGTATATCAAAGGAATGCTGTCAATAATGTTAGAAGCATAAAAAGAAAACTCCTATGCACTCACTCTGGAAGAAATCGACATTTGATAGAAAGATGTCATTACTGGATTATGGCTAAATTGAGGAATACTAAATACATTCAGCAGGAGAATGCACATTCCAAGGGATTTAAGTAGATAAAAAAGGTAAAAGGGAAGCCATCATTGCTTAGATGGGCCAAAAGGGAGTTGATCACGCCATTATCCTCCTATTGGTAACTCAAACACAAGTGGGTTCCCAAGCCCAACTTATGATCATGATTCCAGACATGAGAAAGAGGATTGGAATTTAGAATGGTCAGTTAATAGTATGTGCTATAAGCTTAACATTGGAAGACCTGATTGGATTCTCTCTCTAGACACATCAAAGTAAAAATTTATTTCAAAGGACCTGGTCCTAAATGAATTTACCTTAGAAGAATAAACTTGATGCAGTATGATTGAAGCAAATTCTAGGACCTGATCCTCAGACCTGTTCTAAAAGTGCAAATTAAGACTGAGATTGATTACAATACCCTAACCTAACGTCTGAGTCAATGTCTCTCCTATAAATTGGCTATGTCAAGATGATAGGTATCCATAATAGAGTAAGTGCATACTAATGTAACTAAGCACCATTCCTTCACAGGTATATACCCATGGGATAACTTTGGAGGAAAATAGTGGAAGCAACCACAAGTTGAAAATTCACTCAAGTAAGAGAAAGACCTAGTCCTATCTTTCAGGTGAGTACTAAAATAATGTTCCATGAATTTTTATAAAATTTCTATTTAAAAAAGGTCATTTGTCCTATCTCATATGAACAAAAATTTTCAATATGGTCCAAATATGAAGAGTTACACCACTGTCGTTAGACGCTTCTATTAAAAAAGGTATCTCTTAAATATCAAACAGTCATCTCCTCAATTATCATTCAAATCCTTTTATTCTCTCTTTAATTAACTCAGAACATTATTCTCTTCCTAAAACTAAACTCGTCCTTTTCTTTACCTCCTCTAAAGTTCAAAATGGCTGAAATCCCATCTTCTTCAAACCCCATAAAAGAGTCATCCACTGATTATCCTCAAGAGTCACAAAATACTTTACCCATTAATCCTACTCTTGAAATCCCTGAAACCCTAAGTGAACAAATTTTATTTGACAATCCTGCATCCATCAAAGTTCTTGCAGAGTTAGCCTTATAAGATTTGAATCAAGGCCTCGACTCTCTAATTGAACAAGAGCTTTATCAACTAGAAATTCCACCTCCTCAAATAAACAAGAGTCCTCTAATGACCCATAAATTTCCATTCATCTTGAATAATTGGTAGGTTTTGAAAAACTAAAAAATCTGCCAGTACTTTGTTCTTCTAGTGGCTCTGAGTCTAAATCCATCTTTGCTCAACTATGTGATGATGAGATTCCTATAAAAATATAAGATCCTATTAGAAGCATGAACTTGGGAGATGATAATATGCTTCTACTTAATTTTGATCTAAATGAAAACTCTGTAAGTATTAAAGAGTAATATATAAAAGAAAAGAATGAAAAGACAAGGAATGAAGGGGTGGTATTACCTCTAAATAAGGAAGAGGATGAGGATAATCAACCTTTGAGTTAGAAAATTATATACTGGAAGACAACAAAAGAAAAAAAAAATGATTGACACTGGTGGACAAGGTACTATATCCTATTCCACCAAAGGATCTAAACAAAAACTGCTAGCAGATGCTAATAAGGAAAGTAAGTCTTCTACTACCAAAAGAAGAAAACTCAAGAAAGCTATCAGAGTAGAGGAAGGAACTGTTAAAGTAGTGGAGGTCAGAGAAGATAAGGATATTTACACAAATATAGTCATTGATTCTAAAAGAAAAAGACTAGAAGTTTATGGTAATGAGAGTACCAGGTCCTCTGATCTAAAGTCTGGGAGTCATGGTGTAAGAAGAAAGAAAAACATAGCTATGTAAAGGAAAAAAATGTATAAGGGACTTGGTTCCACGAAGAGAAAAGATGATACAGAGAAAGAGCTAAGAAGATAATCAAAGAAAAGAATAAAAGAGAAAGAAAAGAAGGTTATCCCTAGAGAAGTAAGGAGTGCCGTCTTGGAAACTCAGAAAGTATTGACTAGGAGAGTGTTTGATAAAAAAATCTATAAAAATTAGAAATGGTAGAACTGGTACATTTGTATTTAAAGATGAAGTTAAAGATTTTTATTATACCATGGGCTTCTCAGAAGATAGCCGAATCTTAACTTCCCAGGTGCAAGGAAAGGTTATCTATCTATATGAAGAAGCACTAGGAAGGATTTTAGATATAGATGTTATAGGAGTAAAATTTATTGTGAAGGAGAAACCTACCATTAAATTTATGATTGAAGCCTTAAAAGTGGGTGGGACTTCAATAGATGCCGTGAAAGAAAGTTTTTAATCAGTGATTTTCATCTAGTATATGAGTTTATCAATAAGGTTATGTTACTAAGATTAGAGAAAAGGACCATTTCCCCTGGTGTTGGCCTATTCTTAATAGAATATTTGAGTAAATTTGAATTGATAAGCTTACCTGCTCTTATGATAGAGCACATGAAAAAAGTAATATATGAGACAGAAGGGAAGTATGGAATAACTTATGGGTACTTCCTAAACAAGGTGTTTGATCACTATGGAATACTTGGGACAAATGGAACCCCTAAAAATGTTAAACAAAAGTTTAGTCTGACAACCTTGGTGGAGAATGAATGCATTTAAGGAAAGGTTGGAACTGTGTCCCAAGTATAATAACTCTTGGTTGCTCAAGAAAATTTGAATAGAGAATTGAAATATTTAAGGATTCAACTAGCTGCAAAGGACACTAAAATAGTTCATCTGGAATTGCAGAATCAGAAGATGTCCTTAGAAGGACCTGGTGCCATAGAAGAACTAGCAATAGAGAATGCAAAGCTCAAAGAAAAAATTACAGAGTTATCTAGTAAAGTTCAAAGACTGAATGCTGAAGTAAAGGCTCTCACCAAATAATTACTGGATGCTCATGCTGCTGCAGCTGATAGAATGGATATGTTGCTAAAATCATTCTCCTATAAACCCTCTTTTACCTGAATCTTGTTGGGTTAGTCTCTTGATTCATTTTCCAGTTCCTATAGTGGACTTTGCAAATAGTTGTTTTATATATTTTTGGTACATTGTACTAGTATTGGTCTTATTGGATAAGTAATGAATTTCTGCTTATGTGCTTCATTTGTTTTCTTTACTTTAAGCTATTCTTTATGTTAGTGTTGATCTAGTCTCCATGAGTTAATTATTCTCTACGTATCTTTACTTATGGTTTACTATTAATCCTTTTCAATGATGCCAAAAGAGGAAATACTGACTTCATGTGTAAGGACTAGGTGTTATGAGTATGATGTGTGATGAATAGGGACCTGGTATCATAAAATGAGCTAATAAGTATGTGTGTTCATGTGGTGCATACTGATAAAGAGAAGAAATCAAAGGTTTTTTCAGCAAATGACAACAAAGAACCATGTCCCTATGTTGCATGATGGAGGAAACATAATGATAGGGGCTACATTCATCTTCAGGTAATAATCACAGATTAAATGTAATGAATATGCATTAATGCTCTAAGCTGGATATTTGGATTGTCATAATCAAAATAGAGAAAATTTCTATATATAGTTTTGATAATGAGTAAGTGAACAACAGAGGACTAGGTTCCTGGACGTGCCAGGTACATTACAACTGGCATACGGTATCTATACAGTTTTGTCCTCTTGGGTAACAAACTTGCAGGTGTTATTTTGTACTGACTTGGATAGTTGGTCCAGAGAAATTTCATCCCTAATTGTCACTCATCTATACAAGGGAAGAGATTCCTCTTCATCAAATCATTTTTTTGCAAATACAAAGTAAAAAGAGGCAACAAAACCCCCATTTCAACATTGCTCAAGATCTTTGATATTTATGAGAGAATAAATTGAAAATTATTCTTGAGTTAGTACTGATTTATAATCGAACTACTCATGCAATAAGAGTAGTGTTTATTTTGATATTTCTTAGGTTTAGTTACCAAAGTTTGTTGCTAATTAGAGCAAATCAACATAGAGAGTCCTTGGTAGAGTTACTAAGATGATCTTGTAGTAGAGTTTATATAAGCAAAAGGATCCGAAAGGTAGGATGAAATCTAGATTGTAATTAGGATGTTGATTATAGTGTATTTCTTTGCTTTTTGTGTGGGCAAGCCATGGTTTTTCCCTTTCTGGGTTACCATGTTAAATCTTATGTATTGATTTTTTCCTGCACTACCTTTAGTTTTCATGCACTATATTGTTTGATTGTATGTGATTGACTTTGAAAGACCTGGTCCCTCACTGTATTTGCAACCCCCAAGGGTTCCAACAATAATCCATTTATCCAATCATCAATTAATCATGCATAAAATAAAATTATAAGATAGAAAAGGCCAGAATCATACTTCGATCTCGATACTGAAATAATGACCAATCTATCTTAAGCTAGATATAATAATGTTCATAACAATATCAATAAAAAATTAAGTATCCACCTATTTCAGTCACCAAACACCCAGCCGAGCTAATGCGTGTCTTCACTACCCCATGCTCGAAAGGTTCAATTAGCACACAACAACATAAGGCATAGTCTTTATCCATATCTATGCAATCTTTCCATACCAGCTGATAGACATAGGTGCATACTAGTGATAGGCGATGCACATGTAAGAATGAATATGAGGTACACAATCAATGTACTTATCCTCCGGCCTTGCCAAGCATCATCACATCATTATAATATCTATCGGCCTTGTCGGGCTTTATTACACCATAATAATATCCTCTGATCTTGTCGGGCATTATCATATCATTATAATATCCTCGATCTTTGTCAGGAATTATCATATCATTATTATATCTAAATAAATGTCAATAATAGAAAGCGAGCCTCACGAGGGCTAATGTAAATAATCATGAGAACAGAAACAAGGTAGAGTATATTTCCATAATTCATTATTAATTATCAATATCACATTATTTATATGAGTGTGAACCTTCAGACTAAATCTCTGTAAGAGTGCAGAAAGGGTCAAATTATCTCACGACTGGAGTAAATTATAGTATCAAATCATGAACCGGAATATATCCTAGTCAAATCTTTAAATCTTCATTTTTAAAATCTTTTATATATGTATATAAAACACCCCAAATTTTGGTCCTTTCCATTTTCTTAACTTATGGGCTTACTGCCCAAACCACGACTAACCCTACAAATCGTAGGGTGTCATTATGAGTCATAGGACCCTAATCATATCCTGACCAATATGGATTAGCCAAGTTTATATTATGATAGTGATTTTATCCTAACAAATCATAAAGACTTTATACGATTCGTATTCCCATCCATAGCTAAACCAGTGTAAATTTCAAAAGTTTTTGCTAAAACTATGACTAGGACCTTACTAGTCGTAAGGTCCCTTGACGAGTCGTATGGCTTTGTCATAACAAGACCAGTATGGGTGACCTTGGACACTGTCTAACCAATGACTAATAGTCATGATTCATAGGGTGACCCTCGTGTCGCAAGGTCACTGGTAGTGACTGGGCGATAATTTCAATCTTTTTAGTAAGGTCATTCTAGACATTTTCCTCTTTCCGAAAATTGTAACACAAAAATTAAAACCTCTTTAGGGTCTTATCATCACTCCAAAAAAAATCAAAATATTTTTTAAACCACTCTCAATTATCCAAGGTCAGGATACTTAGGGTTTTCAAGAAGTTAATCAGGCAGGCCTATCAAGGGTGATTTGTCTCGGTAACTCCTGAAATTTTAGGCATGCAACTACCTCTAAATTTTTTTACTTAAAGCATGAAATTATATGATTGTTAATATGGATTTGAACATGATTCTTGATACGGGTTGAGGGTTTTGGAAGGATTGTTTCTTAAATTGTTTTTCCATGATTTATTATGCATTATTCATGCTTTATATATGGTTTTAAACTTGTGCGGTACATGGGCAAGGTGAATAAACTAGGGGATTGTCCTTTTCCTAAATTTTGTCAATACTAATAATTGAATTGGTAATAACCCCAACACAAATTATATGAAGGTGATTTTGGGTATAAGAATAGTTGCATTGAGCTACTTTCAAAAAAATTGCATAATATAAAAAGGTTACTCAAAGATGATGGTTTGATTTAATAAACAAAGGGAGTCAGTGTTCCCTACCTTGTATTTATGAACAAAGGGAGTTGTTTTCCCATGTTAATAGAATTATAATGGAATAGTGATGTTACCTTGCAAAAGTAGTCGGTACGACGATACTAATAGTGCATACCTTTAGGTGAGTTATGTTTTGATGAATAGAAATGTTTGAAAAGTTTTTTAATTGGGCTTAAAAGAGGGATGTATAGCCGGATCATGAAAGTGGAGGTCTCGAGGAACCAATACTAGAAAATAGCTATTATCAATACAAGGGTCTCATTGACTGGATGGTTTGAGTCACCCTTATTATATGATTAGGTGGTTGAGTCCCTCATGTTAAGTTTGTAGTACTTAAGTCATATTTTATATATATTAGGAGGTTTTAGTCCTCCATGGTTCATATGTACATATGGTTATCCTTTGGTTTTTATAGATATACACACTAGGGCCCTTTCATCTGGGGAGAGAGCTGGACCCATATAGCCTGTGGGTGCCTTGGTATGGCAGTTATGCTATCAATCCAGGCTAAGATTTTAAAAATTCATGCTAATCCTTATTTCCTATCCCAATAAGTTATATAAGTGTATATATATATATATGCACACATGTATCTGAATATGTACATTGAGTTGAACTAATTTTTAAATCGTCATTATTTTATCCTTATCCCTGAATTAAATGCTAGTTCTTAACCTGCTAACCATTTCTGGATTCTATATTCCTATGTGATGCAGGCACTAGAAATACTTCTACTTTTCCTACATAGTGTTAGGTGGATTTTTTTATTTTATAAATCATTTATGGTGAAGTGGTGAGATTTCATTCCCCCAAAGACTTAATTATTCCATTGGTTTCCTTTAATAAATTAGAATTAAAGAGTTAATATTAACATTATCATTGTTATTGTCAGGGTTAGGGGCATCTCCCTTCTTAAATTATTTTGAATTGGTAGAGGCTTTGTGGATATTACTGTGGATTGGGTATTGTTGTTGACATTCTTAGATTTCTTTAAGTTTATTACCTTTCTATCTTTTTTTATATATATGAATTTCAGCCGATGCTAGGAGTGTTATATTCTATTTGGCTAGGCAAATGGGGTGGTCTATGGTCCATGGTGGACTTGAGATACTACCACGGCAAGGCCCAAGTTTAGGTTGTGGCATAGTTGGTATCAGAACCTAGGTTCATGGTCAATTGAGTGTCTAAAAGGCTATGCCAAGTAGAGTTTCTTTTATGGGTGTGCAGTGTACTGTACTTATAAGGAGAGGCTATAGGAAATATAAGAATGTTTCCCTTTTTTATTGTTTAATTTTGACTATAGTGTCTAAGATCTTGAATGTCTTCTAATTTTCATTTGTTTGCATTTTAGATTATGCCTCCAAAAAGGTATGATGTTTGTGGAAACTCTTTAGTCCTTCTTGGGGACAATTTGGACACAGATTGTCCTACTTATAGATTTTAGACCTGGTCTAGGGGTCCAGCTTCTGATTTACCTCATGGAATTCCACTATTTCCATCTAGCCCTCAGTGGACACATCTGGACGGTGTATATAATGCTAAGTTTTGCCATTAAATCCATTTGCTTACCTAGTTGGTGGCCTCTCATACTAAGTGTGTCGCTTTTCTTGCTCCATCTTTTGAGGTCACTAGAGTTGGCCAATTTATGAATTTGAGTCCTCTTACTTTCACTGGCTCTAAGGTTTAGGAGGATCCTTAAGGATTCATAGATGAGATGGAGCAAATCTTTTGAGTTATGTATGCTTTTGACTCAAGGGTATTTAGTTAGTCGTATATTAGTTGAAGGATGTGGCATATCAGTAGTATGAGGAGTAAGATCGGTTTAGGGGTAATGATATGGAGTTGGCACTATAGGATGAGCTTTTGGGTATATTTTGGATCATTTCTTTCCTCAAGAGATAAGGAAGGCTAAAGCTGAGGAGTTTGTCAATCTGAAATAGGGCAGAAAGACTGAAAAAGAGTATTCCCTAAAATTTCACCAATTATTTGATTATGCTCTTGAGCTAGTATCTCACATCAGGGCTAGAATGAGGAAATTTACTTTTGGGTTGTCCCGCAATCTTATTTTTGAAAGCAAGATTTCCTTGTTGAATAAGAAAATAGATATCTCTCAATTTATGGAGTATATGTAACAGGTCAAAGAGGAAAAGAAGAAGTAAAGAGAGATGATGGAAAGACAGAGTGAGAAGTTTCGGTATTTAAATTAGGAGAAGGTCAGCAATAGAGTGGTAGAGATGGTGGAAAATGGTTTAAGAAGAAGTAGGGCAATTCTGGTTCCTATTCTATGATGAGTGACCCATATTTGAAGCCATATGTGACTATTATTTTAGAGCAATAAGGGATTTAGGGAACAGGGTGCCCGTATCAAGCTACCACAGTTCAGTTGGACTCATCTTATCCCTCTTTCCATTTCTATAGAAAAGTGCATCATGGGGTATGTCATAAGGCGATGAATAGGTATTTTAAGTGCAGTCAGATTGGTCACATATAGTAGGATTGTCCTTCGAGGGTCACTTCTAGAGCTAAAATGGTTCCTTTTGCTACTTCTTCTTCTCCTACACAAAAAGGTACTTATTTGGGTATTGGTACTGTTCAAAATATTTTGTATACTCTTGCCACCTATTAGGAATCTAAGGCTTCTCTTAATGTTGTCATTGGTATATTATAAATATTTTCTCATGATCTGTATTTTCTGTTTGATCTGGGGTCTACTCTTTCGGTATTTTTTGTGTGATCTAGGGTCTACTCTTTCTTATGTGACCCCTTATGTGTCTATACATTTTAGTATTGGTCCTGTGTGTATTCTTGATCCTTTTTCTGTGTCAACCATAGCTGGTGACTCTATTGTGGCTAAAAGGGTGTATATAGGTTATGTGGTATTTATATGTGGTAGATACACTTAAGTAGATTTGATAGAGTTGGACTTGTTAGATTTTGAGGTGATTTTAGGGTTGGATTGGCTCCAATCGTGTTATGCCTCTCTATACTATTGGACCCATAAGGTCCTTTCAAATTTCCCAATAAGACGGTTATTGGGTGGGACAAGAGTTCCCTAGTACCTAAGGAAGGTTCATACCATATCTTAGAGTTTAAAAATTAATTTCCAAAGGTGTATTTAACATTTGGTTTGGGTTAAAGAGTCTAACTCGGAGGGTACTTCATTACACACTATTTCCATGGTTAATAAATTTCTTGAAGTGTTCCCTAATCATCTTCCTGGTGTTTTTTTCGATAGGGAAATCGATTTTGGGATTGATCTTTTTTCGAACACTCATCCTATCTCTATTCCTCCCTATACAATGGCTTCAGCTGATTTGAAAGAACTCAAGAAGCACTTGAAAGATGTTTTAGATAAGGTTTTCATTCATCCTAGTGTTTCCTCGTGGGGTGTTCATGTGTTATTCGTGTATAAGAAGGATGGTTCCCTTTGGTGTGCATAGATTACCACCAGTTGAATAAGGTGAAAAAAAAGAATAAATATCCCTTTCTTAGGTTTGATGACCTATTTAACTAGCATCAGGGTGCCATGTATTTATCCAAGATTGATCTATGGTCGGGTTATCACAAATTAAAGATTAGGCAGATAGATATCCTTAAGAATACTTTCCATACCTGATATGGCCATTTTGAGTTTTTGGATTTGTTTATCATTGACCCTGCTTGAGGGTACTGATGGCTTTGTGGTTTATTGTGATGTGTGACGTGTAGGATTAAGTTGTGTTCTAATACAGTATGTTAAGGTGGTGTTGTATGCCTCTAGACAGTTGAAGGTCCATGAAAGGAATTATCTGACTCATGATTTAGAGTTTTTAGCTATGGTTTTTTCTTTAAAAACTTGGTTTCACTACTTGTATGGAGTTTATGTTGATATTTATTCTAATTATAAGAGCTTGCAGTATATGTTCACCTAGAAGGATTTGAATCTCAGGCAAAGGAGACGGCTTGAGTTTCTCAAGAATTATGATATGAGTCTTCATTATCATCTAGGTAAAGCTAACGTGGTTGTTGATTTTCTTAGTAGGTTGTCCATGGGGATATTATCATATATTAATGAGGAGAAATGAGGTTTGGTGAAGGATATCACCGTTTGATAAATCTTAGGGTTTATCACTTAGACTCCGAGGATGGAGGTTTTATTATGCAAGAGGTGGTGAAGTCATCTATTTGTACCCAGGTAAAAGAGATATAGGTTTTAGATCCTATCTTGATGCAGATCAAAGATGATGTGGGTCACTAAAAAGTGATGGTTTTTTAGATTGGTGGTGATAGTATCTTGTGGTGCCAAGGTAGGTTGTATGTTCCTGATCTTGATGGGCTGAGAAAGAGGAGCTTGGCTGAGTCTCATGAGTGGATATGCACAGTTTATTCGAATTCTAAGAAGATATATCATGACTTAAAGGAAATCTATTGGTGGAACGACATAAAAAAGGATATCGCCAATTTTATGGCTAAGAGTATAGTGTGTCAACAAGTGATGGTTGAGCAGTTGAGGCCTTGTGGTTTGTCCCAAGAAATTGAGTTGCCTGTGTGGAATAGGAAGTGATCAATATGGATTTTGTTACTGGTTTTCCTCGGCCTCGCCAGGAATTTGATTCAATTTGGGTTATTGTGGATAGGATAACCAAGTACGCTCATTTCCTACAGTGAAGACTATTTTTCGATGAAGGATTAGGCTAAGCACTTTATTCAGGAGAACGTGAACCTGCTTGGTGCTCTAATTTCCATTATATCTGATCAAGGTACTCAATTCTCATCTCACTTTTGGTGTTTCTTTCAAAGAGGTTTGGGAACTAAGGTGAAACTTAGCACCAGTTTCCTCTCTCAGACGAGTGGAAAAGTGGAGGGGACAATACAGACTTTAGAGGGTATACTAAGGTCTTGTGTGATCTATTATGGTGGTAGTTAGGTTAATCATTTGCATCTCATAGAGTTTTCATGTAATAATAGTTATCACTATAGCGTTGGAATGGCTCTATTTGAGGCTTTGTCTGGTAAGATATGTCGTTCTCCTATTAGGTGGTTTGAGGTTAGCGAGGCTAGGTTGTTCGGTCCTGATTTGGTTCATCAGGCTATGAAAAAGGTAAAGGATAGGCTTAAGTCCACCCAAAGTCACCAAAAGTCCTATACGGCTGTGAGAAAAAGGGAGTTGGAATTCAAAGTAAGCGATTGGGTGTTCTTAAAGGTGTCTCCTATGATGGGAGTGATGCGGTTCTGAAAGAAAGGGAAGCTAAAACCTCATTATGTGAGTCCATATTTGATTTTGAAGAGAGTGGGTAATGTGACTTATGAGTTAGAGTTGCCTCCTTGTTTGGGTTCCCTTCACCCTATTTTTCATGTTTCAATATTGAGGTTCTTGATTGATCCTTCCTTGTTGTTTTTTTTTTGGAAAGTGTTGGTATTCAGACTCCTTATTGTATGAGAAATTCCCGATTGAGATCTTAGATTAGCAATTCTGTCGGTTACAGACTAAGAATGTGGATTCGGTAAAGGTTTTATGTAGGAACCAAAAGCTTGAAAAAGCTACTTGGGAAGCTAAAGAGGACATAAAGTCCAAGTACCTATTTTTGTTCCCTATTCCAGATAATCGTGCTTAAGGTATGTGTTAATCTTAGCATCTTTGTTTTCAGACTTTGCTAAAGGATGTTGTCATTTCCTTGTCATCTTTGTTTTTAATCTTTGTTAAGGGTAAGTGTGGTTGCTTTCCATATTAAGTAGTGCTAAGGGATGACTTGTCTTATCACTCGAGAATGAATAATCCTTAAGGGGATTATGTAACTTAACTCAGACTTTGGCTAGAGAACTAATGAGAAAATAGACTCTGAGCGACTCTGAATACTGTGTAAAATATAGCACTAGTGTGTTTCCTAAGTTGACATGACTCATAATATAATGTGGATAGACTAGACAAACTACGCACCATCTTTTATATCTTGGATAGACTCGGATGTCCCAAACATTTGTGAATAAGGTTGGGAGGGTTTGTACCGGAGCATACTGTGAAGGGATTTGAAGAGGTGAGATGGTAAAAGCCTTGTGATTCATGTCCTATGCCAATTGTCAGTCCTATTTTGCGGTCCTGCATTAGAAAAGAAAATAAAAAAAGATATACTATAATGAAGGGCACGCGTCAGACGACTAACAATTGCATGATTAAAAGGACATCCACGGACATAAAGAACAGAGTCAAGAGTGACAAAATATAGGGGTTTGGCTTGTCCAACTCCTTTTGTCTCTGTTCAAGTTCCATTAGCTAAAGTAATAGAAGGAAGAGAATGTAAATAAACAATATTAGACAGAAGCAACTTGTCACTAGAAATATGATCAGAAGAACCTGAGTCCACATGATCCAAAGGTAGGAGATGTGCAGTTCAGGCTATTGGTAAAGATATAAGCTTACTTGCTCTATACTAAAGATACTCATTATATGCCTTGTCAGATAAATACACTCATTATAACTCGAAGAATCTTTCTTTGCAATCTATTTATGTGGTTTGTGAGTTTTTCGAGGTGTTTTCTAAATATATTCTCGGTGTTTCTCCCAATAGGGAAATAGATTTTGGGATAGATCTCCTCGTGGACACTCGTTCTATCTCTATCCCACCTTATAGATTGGTTTCAGCTGAGTTGAAAAAACTCAAAGAGCAGTTGGAAGATCTTCTTATAAGAGTTTGATTCGCCCTTGTATTTCTCCATAGGGTGCTACTGTGTTCTTCATGTGTAAGAAGGATGCATCCCTTCATATGTGTATTGATTTTCGTTAGTTGAATAAGGTGACTGTGAAGAATAAGTACCCTCTTCCGAGGATTGATGATTTATTTGACCAGCTTTAAGAGGCAAAGTAATTTTCTAAGATTCATCTTTGGTTGGGTTATCACCAGTTGAGGATTAGGGAAGAAGATATCCCTAAGACTGCTTTTTATACTTGGTATGGCCATTATGAGTTCTTGGTTATGTCTTTTGGTTTGACTAATGCCCCGATGACATTTATAGATCTTTCGTCAGTTCTTGGATTTGTTTTTAATTATATTTATTGATGATATTTTGGTGCATTAAAAGAGTGAAGCGAATTATATCAATAACCTCCATATCGGCTTGGAGATGATAAATCCCAAACTATACCTTCAATTTAAAGATTATACGATCACTGTCAAGTATAGTAACCCAACAAAGGTTGAGGTTGAATCCCAAAGGAATACATGGAGTTGCATCTCTTAGCTACTACCCTTTAACGGGAAAAAATGGAAAAGTAAATGGGGGGATTGTATTGTCAATATTGAAAAATTAGCTAATATTAACTTTAGTTGTAATCAATCATCGGTAAACACTAGGATTGTGTTCCCCCGGCTTCTCAACTTCATAGGATTATTGTGCTTTATTAAACGAACCTGATACCTTGTATGTTGAATATGATAAGTTATTTACCACCAACCATCTTTGGAACTAGATGATAGATTTCACCTTTTACCTTTTGAGTCTCAAGATGTCACCTTATGAAACACCCAGGGTTTTGTCCCTACAAAATTTCCTGAGGTTTGAGCTCACTGTTCTTGTAATGCTTATTCATATAAGTCATATGATATGGGTATGGGTTAGGTGACCTAAATTCTAAGGTGTCAAGTAATGGTGGTTCTGTTTTTATATTGGTTACGATTTGGTGGTATGGGTTGTTAGGTATGGCGATGAGTCATATGGTGCCCTTCACTTAATTAGAAACTTAGTAACTTGACTTGGCTCTATGTATGAGTAGCTTATGAATTGTCATGAGGATAGGTGTCGAGTCATTTTAGGAAATCGTATGTTGTCCAGTGTCAATCCCTTTGGATTCTGTCTTGGTTACAACTGGACCATATGAGTCGTATGGTCTGGTTATAAGTGGGGGCAATGGAGTTGTACGATGGACAGTGTGTGGGTGTCTAACTAGCTTGATGATAACTCGATGGTACGTGTCGTATGTTAAGGTCACGAGTCACGAGATTAACTCATACCATCTGTGGTGTTTTTACAGTTTTAGTTGGGGGTATTCTGGACATTTCCTCTCTTAACTCCTTTGGGTACCACCAAATAAAACACCTTTTGGGACTTCATTAACCTATTATTCTCAATCAAACACTCCTAAAATCTCTCTTAAAATCTCTCTTAAGCAAGAGGCTAGGGATTCTTCAAGATAATTAATTAGGGGCTTTCAAGAGTGATTCTCTTTGTTTTCCTTAGAGTCTAAGGCATCTTACTCCTCCCTCATTGTTATTTTTCAAAGAGCATGTGTTTTAATGTATGATTTTCTTGAAATTGTTATGGGTTGAAATAATGGTTGAGTATTTTGGATATTCATGATTGAACAATGTTTCTAACAGTTCAGTAATGTTTCTTTCATGCCTTTAATATGAACTTTACACTGTACGATGCATGTTAATAGTAAATGGATTTCTGGGTATTATAGATTCCCTAAATTACTTGGTTATGGTTTCGAAACTTATGTGCCCTCAACCTATTTGTTAAAATGCCAGTGGGAATGATTTTGTCACATAGTTTGACTATTATTGAAATATTTACATTGCATAAAAGGTATTGGAATTTAAATTGGTTTGGTTGGGCTTAAATTGTTTGGTAAGGACTTGGTGGCCATGGTATTGGATTAATTGGAAACTTTGGAGTCAATTGGTTTAGTAGCTTTGGTATGGCATAAGTGAATAGATTTGCAAGCTCTAATTTTACTATGATGATACCAATGGTTAATTTGTAATAAATGACTCCTTGGTAAATGATTAGAATATGCAAATGGTTTTAATATGGGCCTGAAGGGGTGTGTATAGAAAAACCGTGGAAGGTGGAGTTCTCAGGGGGACCAATACTGGAAACTCATGTTTGTCGATGTGAGGTTTTGTTATGGTGACCTTGTGCATGATCTCACATTTTATATTATGGGAGATGTACTAGTCATCTAAGGTTTTTTCTTTGGTCATCCGACTAACACGTACTGCAGGGCCATTTAGTAGGGGGAACTGAACCCATATAGACTGTGGGTGGTTTGAGGATGACAAAGCTACACAATATAGGTAAGGATTTTAAATATATGTTAAACCCGGTTCCCTTTCCCAATATGATATATATGTATATGTGTGATTGCATATGGTTATTTGATTTTGTATTGAATAATTCCATTATTTTATCTTATCCCTTAGTACATGTTAGCTTCACTCTACTAACCATCTTTGGGCACTGTATCTCTATATAATGTAGGAATCAGCCATACTACTGTTCCTCTTGCTCAATGACTTGAATTTCGGGGATAGCTTTGAGTCAGACTGAAGTAGTGAGCTTCCATACTCCATAAGTATCTATTTCATGCTATGGACTTCTTTCATTTATTGTTCTTTCTTAGATTTTGGTTTAGTCTAGGGTTGGAGGCATGTCCCGACCAGATGTTTTTTAATTCTGGTTGGAGGCTTTGTCAATCTACTATGGGCATGGGAGGTGTGGGTATTGGTGTCATCCTTGGTATTAGTATTAGCATTGGGGTTAACATTGATTGGATAATTCATTGAGGTTGTTGAATTTTTTATTATAGACTTTATTAAATGTCCTTAAACTATTGTTGTTTTATCTTGTTATATGTTTGAAATTCATCCACATAGGGTGCAGGGAAATTATGGTTGGGTATCGGGGGTTGTCTTCGATCCTGGTTTGACTTGAGATGCCCGACACGCCCAGGACCTAGTTCAGGTCATGTTAGATTAGGATCAGAGCCCTAGGTTCATGGTCAATTAGGTGTCCGACAAATATGTATCGAGTAGAGTCTCTTTTAAGAGTATGTAGTATACCACACTCATAAAGAAAGGGCAACAAGGCATCGAGGAATGCTTCTCTTTCTTGTGTTCGATTTTCAAACTATAAAGTATAAGGTCCTGGATTCTCCTCTAATTCCTAATTGTTTGATTTTTTGGATCACGCCTCTTGAAAGATCTGAGGCTTATAGAAACTCTTCTGTCCTTCTCGCAGACAATGTTGATTGGACCCATTCTATTTTGGGGTCCAGACTCGGTGTAGGGGTCCAGTTCCTAATTACCCTCTAGGAGTTCCATTCATTCCCTTCTCAATCCCCTCAGGTTGATGTGATGAATGCTGAGTTTTGTTAGTCTATCCATATATTGTTACGGCTAGTAGCTTCTCAGGCTAAGTGTGGTACCTCTATTAGTCTATCTTTTGAGGCCACATGAGTTGGCCAGTTCATGAGGTTGAATCCTTCAACCTTTAAAGGTGTTAAGGTAGAGGAGGATCTTTAAGGCTTTCTAGTTAAGATGAAAGAGATCTTCAATGTTATGCATGCTACAAATATGGAGGGCGTGGCGTTTTTCGCCTACCAGCTAAAAGATGTGTTGTTCTAGTGGTATGAAGAATGGGATCAGCCAAGGGGTGATAATACTGAGTTAGCCTTGAGGAAGGATTTTTCAAATGCTTTCCTAGACTTCTTTTTTCCTCAAGAGTTTAGGGAAGCGAAGGTAGAAGAGTTTGTTAATCTAAAGCAAGGTAAGATGTCAGTCAAGGAGTATGCCTTAAAGTTTCACCAGTTATATTGGTATGCTCTAGAGTTTGTTTCTAGCATGAGGGAGAGAATGATAAAGTTCACTTTTAGGTTGTCACGAGAGTTGATTTTTGAGAGTAAGGCTGCCTTGTTGAGATATAATAGAGCTAACTGCACCTTGCTATCCTGAGACTGGGCACCTTGTGCCCTAAAATTATCGCCATACTAGACTGTTGGACCCATAAGGTTTTCTTAAAATTCCCTAATGAACCTGTTATTAAGTGGGAGGGTGGTTCCCTAGTTCCTCAAGGGAAGTTCAGATCATATCTTAGAGCATGGAGATCAATTTCCAAGGTGTGTCTCTATTATCTGGTTCAGGTTAAAGATTCTAACTCGAAGGGTCCTTTTTTGTATTCTGTCCCAGTGGTGAATAATATTCCTGAGGTATTTCCTGACGACCTTACTGGTGTCCCTCCTGACAGGGAGATTGATTTTAGGATTAATCTTGTTTCGAACACTTGTTCGATTTCTATTCCTCCATATAAAATGGCTCCGACTGAATTGAAGGAGCTTAAAGAGCAACTAAAGGATCTTTTCGCCAAAGGTTTAATTCATCCTAGTGTGCCTCTATAGGGTGCACTGATCTTATTCATGCATAAGAAGGATAGTTATCTTCTAATGTGTATTGATTATAGACAGTTGAATAAAGTGACAATACAAAATAAGTACCCTCTTCCAAGGATAAATGATTTATTTAATCAGTTGCAGGATGCTAAATTGTTCTCTAAGTTTGATCTTCGATCCAGGTATCACCAGTTAAAGATAAGGGACTTGGATATCCCTAAGAATGCCTTCTGTACTCAGTATGGGCATTTTGAGTTTCTGGTTATGTCTTTTGGGTTGACCAATGCCCCGATGACATTCATGGTTTTGATGAATAGAGTCTTCTGTGAGTTTCTAGATATATTCATCATTGTGTTAATAGACGTTATTTTGGTGTACTATAAGAGTATGGTGGATCATGCCGATCACCTTTGCATTGTATTACAGACCTTGAAAGAGGAATAATTTATTCCAAATTTTTGAATATGAATTCTGGTTGAATTCTATGACTTTTCTAGGTTATATCATTTCTAGTGAAGGGATGATGATGGATCGCAAAAAGTTGCAATGGTGACGAAGTAGCCTAGACCCATGAATTCAACCGATACTTGAAGCTTCTTGAGTTTAGCTAGTTACTACAAAAGGTTTGTGGAAAGGTTTTCTTTTATAGCTGCCCCGCTGACTAAGTTAACTCAAAAGAAGGTAATGTTCTTGTAGTAGGAAGCTTGTGAGGGTAGTTTTGAGAAGCTGAAGGATAAGCTAACTTCAGCTCCAGTCTTGAATTTGCCCAAAGTCACAGATAGATTTGTGGTATATTGTGATGCATCCCGTGTTGGGCTTGATTGTGTCTTGATTCAGTATGGCAAAGTGATATCTTACGCCACTAAATAGTTTAAGGTAGATAAGAAGAATTATCTGACTTATGACTTGGAGCTTTTAGTTATGGTATTTGCATTAAAAATTTGGCATCACTATTTATATGGAGTGCATGTGGATATCTTTTCAAATCATAAAAGCCTGCAATATGTGTTTACTCAGAGAGATCTTATCCTTAGGCCAAGAAGACGGCTCGAGCTACTCAAAGATTTTGACATGAGTCTTCACTACTATCCAGGTAAAGCTAATGTGGTTATTGATGCTCTTAGTAGGTTATCCATGGGGAGGCTTGCTCATGTAGGAAATGAGAAGCGGGAGTTGGTGAAGGATTTTTATCATTTGGCTAACCTTGGAGTTCACCTATTGGACTCAAAGGACGGTGGGGTGTTCATAGAGTGGTGGTGCAATTATCTCTTGGTACTGAAATCAAGGATAAGCAAGTTTTGGATCCCATATTGATGAGGATCAATGGTGATATAGGTAGGAAAAAGGTGATGGCCTTTGAGATTAGTGGGACGGTACCTTGCGGTACCAAGGAAGGTTATGTGTTCCCGACATAGATGGTTTGCGATAGAGGATCTTGGCTGAGGCGCATGAATCATGTTATGGTATTTATCCTGTTTAGACAAAAATGTATCATGACCTTAATGAGAGATATTGGTGGAACAATATAAAGTGATATATGGCTAGTTTTGTGGCTAAGTGAATGGGCTTCTAACAAGTGAAAGTTGAGAGCATGAGGCCCAAAGTATTGTATCAAGAGATTGAGTTACCTGTGTGGAAGTGGAAAGTAATCAATACGGATTTAATTATTGGTCTTCTTCGATCTTGGAGTTAGTTTGATTTGGTTTGGGTCATCTTGGATAGGATGAAACAGTCAGCTTATTTTTTAGCAGTAAGGACTTATTTTTAGGACGAGGATTATACGAGGTCGTACCTCCAAGAGATTGTGAAGTTGCATAGGGTGCTTGTTTCTAACATCTTGGATTATGGTACACAGTTTTCATATCACTTTTGGTGGTCATTTCAGAAAGGTTCGGTGACCAAGGTGAGTCTTAGTACTGCTTTACGTCCATAGATGGATGGGCAAGCAGAAAGGACTATTTAGATGTTGAAGGATATGCTTCAGCTTGCATGATTGACTATAGTGGTATTAGGGTTGAGCATTTATATCTTATAGAGTTTGCCTATAATAAAAGCTACCACTTTAGCATTGAAATGTCTCCTTTTGGTGTGTTGTATGGTAGGAGGTGTACATCTCCTATTGGGTGGTTTGAGATTTGTGAGGCAAGATATTTGGCCCAAATTTGGGTCACCAAGCCATAGAGAAGGTAAAGATGATTCAGGATAGACTTAAGGCTATCGAAGTCTCCAAAAGTTGTCTATGGATTTGAGGCAAAGGAAGTTGGAATTTAAGGTTGGGGATAGGGTATTCTTGAAGATGTCTCCCATGAAGGGAGTGATGCGGTTTAGGAGGAAAAAAATCTTAGTCTTCGGTATGTTGGTCTGTACTAGGTTTTGAGAAGGGTTGGCAATGTTGAGTATGAATTAGAGTTGCCTTCTATTTTGAGCTTCATCCACCCGGTATTCCATGTTTCTATGTTGAGAAAGTGTATGGCTGATTTGTCGCAAATTGTGCCTATCAAGGATATTGATATTTTGGATTCCCTATCTTATGAGGAGATGCCCGTTGAGATCTTATATCAATAGGTTCATTGGTTGAAGACCAAGGATGTGGCCTCCATAAGTGTTCTATGGAGGAAAAACAAGGTGGAAGAGGCTACATGGGAAGCTGAAGAGGACATAGAGTCTAAGTATCCATTATTATTTTCTGCTCCAAAAATACATACATATGGTATATGTTGTTCTTAACATCTTTGTTTTCTAATTTAGTTAATGGTGAGAGTAGAGGTGTTTGGAGTCCAAATTGCGCTTGTACTGCCTTGTCCCATTATTCGGGGAAGAATGATCCAACTGGGGGAGAATTAAAATACCCAGGGTTTGGGCCCTTAGAAATTTCCTGAGCTTTGAGCTCACTGTTCTTGTAAAAACTCATCATATAAGTCATATGATATGGCTATGGGTCAGGTGACCCAAATCATAAAGTGACCATTAATGGTGGTTGGGTTTCTATTGTGGTTATGCTTTGGTGGTGTGGGTCGTTAGGAGTGGCAACGAGTTATAAGGTGATCCTTTACTTAATAAGAAACTTAGTAACTTTATTTGGCTCTGAGCACGAGTGGCTCACTAAGAGTCGTGAGGATAGGCCACGACTCATTGTGGGAAGTTGTATGTTGTCTAGTGTTAATCCCTTTGGATTTTACCTTAGATACAACTAGACCATACGAGTCATATGGTCTAGTCACGAGTAGGGGAAATGGAGTCATATGATGGACAGTGTGTGGGTGTCCAACTTATTAACTTGTTGATGACTCGATGCTATGAGTCGTATGTTGTGGTCTGATGTGGCATGGAAACATGATAGTTTTGATGCTTAAAACCGCAATTTAAGGGTGAACTTAGGATATTTTTTTGCATATGAAGCACTTTGGTGTGAATTGTAGGTAAAACAAGTCCACAATCGTGTTTAAATGAAAAGACAAGAAAAATACATGAAAAAGACTAACTTTGAGCAGTATATGAGTCATATCTTGAATCGTACACATCCGATACGACTCATATACTGAATCGTACTCACAACAAAACCAAAGTTCAACCTATAGAGCCTAGTATGAGGAAGATACAACTCAAGTATCTGAGTCATAAGATAGGATATAAGCTGTACAAAGAAGTCGTAAGCATAACAGAACCTAAGCTACTGCTCAAATATTGAAGTTCTAGAAGTATACGAGTCAGATTTCTGAGTACGAATCATATAGGGAAGTTGTCTACATACCAATGTTCAAAACTTGGAAGGATAAGGTCCTAGGTGGATATGAAAAAAGGACACAAGTCGTACCCTCTAGTACAACTTGTATGATGAAGTCGTATGCTAAGTAGAAAGTTGAAGCCTTGGGATATTAAAACACTAGACTAGATACAAGAAGGCAGGGTACAACTCATATGATGCCGTTATGAGTGAAGACTGAGTCGTACCGATTACCGACTTAATTTTACCTTTCCCATTTTTACTAGGATTTTCATGTTATTTTGAGATACTATAAATACCCTAGGGTTTATTTTTTTTATTATATTACACTCTTTTACATATTATCGCAATACTTTACAATCCTTTTACAATTGCTTTTTAGATTTTGGGTTTTTATTCAATTAAAGAGTTTGAAGTTTATTCATCTTATTCCTGTGCAATTGATTTTATGTATTCTTTATTGATAATCATGGTTTCCTGCACAAACATGAGTGACTAATCTCCTTAAATAGGGTTGCAGGAACCATGGTGGATTAGCTATGTAGAGGACGTATGAGACTGATTTGTTCTAGGATTTCTGCATGTATCTTAATCTTTTTCACAATAATTAATCCCAAGTAGATGCAGTAACTTGAGATAGATTATATTCGCATCCATCCCCACAAGGTAGCTTATGATTGGGAAAACAAGAATAGGAAAGTGATTTGGGATTAACCTCCACCTTTTAGTTCCTGCCATCTTATTTAATCACTTGATCCTACCACGTGATAGTGAACTGAGCTCATAGAAAGGAGCAACAAGGCGACACCATTAGACTTACCCGGTAAAGGGTGAACTTTATCTTCACGCTCACTAGGCGGTTGATAATACCTCTCTTGTAAACTTTGCAAGTAAAACAAAAGAACAGTTGGGTTGATTATGAGAAATTTACAGAGTTGAGAAGCTAAGGGAGATGCAAAGCGAGTGTTCGTTTCATATTGTCTACAAATCAAAATCATTGCAATCCCCCCATTTACTTTCCTATATTACTCAACGATTACATCAAGTCAAGTATCTATTTACGTTTTTCTTGTAGGATCGACTGTAACCTAGTTGGGTTATCGACTATATTATACTTCTAATTGGGGTGTAGTTTTGGCCGACTTTAAATTTTGGCACTATTGCCGGGGAAAATGGTTTGAGTAGTTAATTGAATTGGTGAAGTCCACAGGTTTTTATTTTTTTCTTTTGCTTTGTCATACACTGGTGTATGCCAAGTACTAGGAGTAGAGGCAATCCCTTACTCTCTTTTGATCTAAAACTAGAGAAAATCCTTCAAACATAGAGACAGATGTCAGGACAAGTTCGTGAAAGGGTTCAAGATCCCCCATATGTAGATCAAATTGCGGAACCCCCATGTGTTCTAATATGTGTTCATTAGATCCATCGAATATTGCAGATGAAAGACACAACAACTATTGGAGCGAGAACGTAGAGAAGCCAAAAAGGACAGACTTGCTACAGAGGAGTTAGCTTAACAAAGTAGACTAATTAGACCTAGACAGGTTGTTGATCATCAAATTCAGAGAGGCAGAGCTCCATTTATTTCGACATATCAACACTTAGACCCATATGAGGATGATGATTAGGATCTGGGTTATATTGAGCCTACTGAGTCTGGAGCCATTATTCCTCTCTCTTTATCCCATAATGTGAAGTTTGATATTACTAGTGTAATGATCTAATTTTTGAATCTAAAGGGTGTATTTTCAGGTGCAACTAAGGATGACACAAACATGCACTTTACAAATTTTCTTAAGATCTGCACATCTTATACTATTCTAGGGGTTGATTAGGAAGCATTGAGATTAAGGTTATTCCCATTTTCTTTAACAGAAGAAGCATCACTATGGTTAGGGGGAACTCCCAAGAGGATCTATCACTATTTGGCACGAGTTGAAGAAATACTTTCTGAGCAAATTCTTCCCTCCTGTACGGATACTACAGTTGAAGAATGAGATTTATAATTTCAAACAGTTACCTGCAGAGTCTATGTATGAAGTGTGGTTTGAATTCAATAAGAAACTGAGTATGTACCAAATCACAAAATTAGAGGATCTAACTTGTCGAAAATCTTTTATAAATTATTGAATGAAAGTTTGAGAGATATGGCATATACAATTTTAGGAGGAGAATTTATGTGTCTTCATTAGGTTGCTGCACAGGAAATGCTAGATGACATTATTGTGACCAGTAGGGGATGACATACTAGATATTCAGAATGTGGTAATGGTACTTTTGCTATTGGAGTAACAAACACTTATGGAGCAACGATTGATATGGTAGTAGAAGAGGTTGCATAGATTCATACAAATATTGGGTTGCTTGCAAGTAATTTATGTCAATGAGTGCTAAGAAGGTGAATGTAGTTGCAGCATAGGGGTCTACTTCTAAACCATTTGAGATCGAATCTAAAGAAGAGGCAAAGTATCTTGATCATATATTAGAGGATTTCTAAGCCCAAGGGCAATGTAATCAAGGTTGGAACTTATATAATGATAGATACAGAGATAGGAATAGAGAAAAATATGGTGATTAGCGGTATAAAGACGACTATAAGGAGAAGAGTAACAAGTATATTCCACGAAGTAGTCAAGATACAGAGTTCAAAATAGAGGCCTTTTTGTCTAAGATTCTCAAAGGATAAGAAAGTCAAGAGAACTGCCTGAAGGATATCAAAGTTGATCTATCAGGATTGAACAAGAAAGTTGAGTCACATTCTACAATAGTTAAGCAGTTGGAGGAAAAATTTGGCCAGATTTTAGCCACAGTAAATCAGAGACAAACCGTCACTTTTCTAAGCAATATAGTGGTAAATTCCAAAATGATAGCCAATACCCTGCCATTACCACTCGGTATGGAAAAGTAACTACAGATCCACCTATACCCATTGTGGTAAGAAGAAGCATATTGATGAGTTAGTTGATGTAGGGAGAAGTTGCAAGTAGAATAAAGGAAAGAGAAGGCTACAAAGCCTGTGCTGAAGCCCATTCCAAGACCTCATCCTTTCTTTCCTTAAAGTCTGAAAAAGAAACAAGATAAAGGTCAGTACCAAAAATTTTTCTCCATGTTAAAAGAATTGACTGTCAACATACCGCTTGTGTAGGCATTGGAGCAGATACCAGGATATGCAAAATTATTGAAGGATTTGATCACCAAGAAGAGGTCAGTAAATTATGAGCTAGTCGATAATATTCATCATGGCAGTGCTGTAGATGCTAGATCTTTGGCGGATCCTGGCGCTTTCACAATACCTTGCACTACTGGGTCTTTCAACTTCACTCGAGCATTATGTGATTTGGGGGCTAGAACCAACCTCATGCTCTTTGTCGTATTTAAGTAGTTGGGGTAGGGAGCTCCCAAACTAACTAATATAAGACTAGTGATGGCTGATAAAATAGTAAAGAAGCCTGTTGGTATCCTTTATGACGTTTTGGTAAAAGTGTCTTCTTTTATATTTCCTGATTATTTTGTTATATTAGATTATGAGGTGGACATTCAGGTCCCAATTATTTTGGGAAGAAAATTTTTGGCTACAGGTAAGATGTTGATTGATTTGGAGAAAGGATATCTGATGCTGAGACTAAATGATAAACTGGTGACATTCAAAGGATGCAAGTCCATGAGGCAGCCTGATGAATTAAGAGTGATATCTGTTATTAATATGTATAATGAAGAGACAGATTCATTCCATGATGTTGATGCGGTGACTCTATGGGATGATAGTTCTGATGTGGTTGTTCCTATTGACAAAAGACTAGGTATCAAAGCACTGACAACTATAATCATAAATTTTCACTCTAATGGTATCGAGGATTATGAGGAGTTAGTAAGTGCACTATATGGGAGTGGTTATAATTTTACGCTAACGAAGATTGATTTATACTTAAAGAATAGAACTACTCCACCTTCTCACCCATTCATTGAGGAACCACCAGTGTTAAAGTTGAAGGCCCTCCTATCTCACTTGTGATATGCATTTTTAAGGGCCAACAACACTTTGCCAGTTATTATTTCAATTGATATGAGATAGTCAAAAGTAGAAGCATTATTGTCAGTATTGCAGAGATTCAAGAGGGCCATTTGATGGTCTATTACAGATATTATAGGTATTCTGCCTGGATTGTGTACTCACAAAATACAACTTAAACCAGATTATTCTCTATCTATTGAACATTAGCATCGACTCAATCCTCCTGTGCAGGAGGTGGTGAAGAAAGAACTAATCAAGTGGTTGGATATTAGTGTAGTGTATCCCATTGCTAATAGCAAGTGGGTTAGTCCCGTTTAATATGTTCTGAAGAAAGGTGGAATAACTATTGTGCCTACCGAAAAGAATAAGCTAGTGCCTATAAGGCCAGCCACTAGATGGAAAGTGCATACGGATTATAGAAAATTGAATGCATTGACTCAGAAGGACAATTTTCCTATACCTCTCATGGATTAGATGTTAGAGAGGTTAGCAGGAAAAGGATGGTATTGTTTTCTTGATGGTTACTCAGGCTATAATTAGATTACTGTTGCACCCAAGGACGAAGAGAAAATGCCTTTTACATGTCCTTATGGCACTCTTACATTCAAGCGTATGTTGTTTAGAATATGCAACGCTACAACCATATTTCAGAGATGTATGATGTCAATATTCTCTAATATAGTATAAGACACCATCAAAGTGTTCATGGATGATTTTTCAGTTGTTGTTGATTTTTTAGCACTGTCTCATTCACTTGGCAAAGGCTTTACAAAGGTATGAAGAATACAACTTGGTACTTAATTGGGAAAAGTACCATTTTATGGTTAAAGAAGGAATTGTGCTTGGGCACAAGATTTCAAAGAGAGGTATAGAGGTTGATCTAGCAAAGATTAAGTTGATTGAAAAATTACCTTACCCAATTTCTTTGAAGGAAATTCAAAGTTTTCTAGGGCGTGCAGGTTTTAACAAATGATTTATTAAGGACTTCTCGAAGATTTCTAATCCTCTTTGCAAGCTTCTTGAGAAGGAGGTAAAATTTAATTTTGATGATGCATATAAAAAGGCTTTTGAAAGCCTAAAAGAGAAGTTATTGACTGCTCTAATCATTGTGTCTCCCGATTGGTCTTCAACTTTAGAGTTATATGTGATGATAGTGAATTGGCCTTAGGGTTGTATTAGGCCAACGGAACAAAAAGATACTTCATCCCACATACTATGCTAGTAAGGTACTAAATCCTTTTCAAAAGAACTATACCCTGATGGATAAAAAGTTATTGGCAGTGGTTTTTGCTTTTGAAAAGTTTAGATTTTACTTGATTGGGACAAAGGTGATTGTGCACACTGATCATACAACATTGTGGTACCTAATGACTAAAAAAATGCAAAGTGGTATTGCAATAATTTAACTTTTAGGTGAAGGACAGAAAAGGCATAGAAAATCAAGTTGTAGATCACTAGTCTAGACTAGAGGAGGAAGATGTGTAGAAGATGGCAACTAGGTTGGAGATTGCTGACAATTTTCCATACGAGCTGATATTAGTAGCTTCCCAAGATCTGATTCCATGGTTTGCAAACTATGTAAATTACTTAACAAGTGATCTAGTCCCAAAAGATCTTTTATGTAAGCAAAGGAAGAAGTTCGTGCATGAGGTAAGGAAATTTTTTTGGGATAAGCCTTACCTATTTAAAATTTGTATAGATGGAATCATTCGTAGGTGTATACCTGAAGCGGAGATGATAAGCATACTTGAGGCTTATCATTCATCACCAATTGGGGGCCATTATTGAGGATCCTGAATAGCTTACAAAATCTTGCAATGCGGCTACTATTGGCCAACCATACATAAAGATGCTCATGATTTTGCTTCTGCTTGTGATCAATGTCAGCGACAAGGTACTATTGATTGACGATATGACCTACCTATGACTCCTATCTTAGAATTGGAAGTTTTTGATATATGGGGCATAGATTTCATGGGACCATTCATGAGTTCATTTGGCATGAAATACATACTTGTGGTTGTAGATTATGTTTCAAAGTGGGTGGAAGGAATTGCTCTTCCTAATAATGAAACATATAGTATCAGTGCAGTTTTGAGAAAGAACATCTTTTCTCGATGTCTATAATTACCTTTTCAAAAGTCTTCTTGAAAAATATAGAGTGAACACTAGGGTGGAAACACCCTATCATCTATAGACTAGTGGACAGGTTGAAGTATCTACTAGAAAAATCAAGTCCATATTGGCAAAGTCTGTAAATACCAATAGGACCGATTGGGCAAAAAACTTATATGATGCAGTGTGGGCTTACCACACAGCTTACAAAAACCCCATAGGTGCTTCACCTTATCACCTTGTGTATGGGAAAGCTTTCTTTTTACCAATTGAGCTTGAGCATAAAGCACTATGGGCGTTAAAAAAGTTCAATCTAGGCTGAATAACATCAATGAGTTGGATGAATTTTGGCTTTGGGAATATGAAAGTTCAGCACTCTACAAACAAAAGATAAAGTTGCATCACGACTACAAGATTGAGAAGAGGGTATTTGAAAAAGGTGACTAGGTGCTACTATATAATTCCAATCTTTATTTGTTTCTAAGTAAGCTAAGGTCAAGGTGGCATAGTCCGTTAACAGTTATAAAAATTTATCCCTACAGTGCTTTAGAACTAAAGAGGGATGGTGATTTTCCGTTCAAGGTAAATGGACAAAGAGTGAAGCACTATATGGGAAATATAGAAGGAGTGAATGAAGTAGCTGAGATTGACCTTGATGAAGGCTGAGTAATCAAGGTAATTGCATCGTGCCACGACGTTAAATCAAGAGCTGCATGGGAGGTAACCTATGGGGATAGTTTGTGAAATCTGAATATCCAAATTAGCAACGTCGTGCCACAGTTAAATCAAGCGTTGATCGGGAGGTAACCCATGTTTTTGATATTATTTCATTTATAGGGATTTAATATGTTTATTCAATGTGCAAGACTAACAAATGCAGAAAAAATTCAGAGAAGGTGAAAAGTAGTCATACGGACTCTTTACGAGTCATATCTATATTATACGACCATGAGTAGGACTCATATTGACCTACGAACAAAATAAGAATCAAGTAAAAGTTTCAAAAATGGATACAATTCTCAGAACGAGTTGTACCCTCAAGGTATGATTCATCATCTTTAAACCGAGGTATGTTCCAGGGCTATAAGAGTTAGAGAAATGACCCGTAAGACTGGGTACGAGTCATATACACAACGCATACTCATGCTTACTAGGTTAAATCTCTGTTTGACCTAGGCCAACTCTTCAATTAAAATAAAAAAGGGGCAACTGATTGGATTGAACTACTCATACCCATATCCTCATTGAACTACTCGTACCCACATCCTTTTTCACCAAAAATTCAAGCATCAGTACACAATATCAACGTGGATTCAACTCGATTTAGCTACCAACAACTTCAAATCTTTTATTTTTCATGATTTAAACATGAATTTGGGAAACAATAGGACTCGAAATAGAGAACTTATATTCTTTAAGCATCAAATAAGTTCCTAAACTCATTTTATCTACTTTGCAAGTTGAAATGAAGTAGTATTTGATATTATGAACTTTGGTTGAGTAGGATTTATCCAATTATTAAATTGTTGGTGCCCTAGCTTAGGTGTTTTTGTTCAGAATTAAAAATTAGGGTAGAACTAGGGTTTGGGAAATGAATTTGTTATGTTTTTGTGGACTAAGATGATGGATATAGCTGAAATTTGTAGTGGTATTTTAGGAAATTGCTATGGAGTAAAACTTTAAAGTTGGAATTCTATGTTGTAGTGGATACGAAACTTCTTACGACTCATACCCACTGGTAAGGTAGTCATAATAAGACTCTTACCCAATGACAACATAGAAGTTTAACAAATTTAAGGATCTGGAATAGATACAACTTGACGAGTCGTACCTTGACCATATGACTCGTACATACTTAGTCGTACGCACCTGGGATCATGTAGGTTAGAATAAATATTTCCAATAAACATACGACTTTTGGTAATGAGTTATACCTAGTTGGTATGACCTGTACCTCCATTCGTACCCAAATCAGAACAAGCACATTGAACATTAGTTTTAAAATTTTCTTTTCTTTTCTTTAGTTAGTTACTAATAATGGTGTATTTTTAGGAACTATGCCTCCAAAGAACACTTCCTCATCCAAGCAAGTTGCGAAAAAGGACACTAGGCAAGCACCAACTGGTAGTGCAGAATCCAGTGATTCCGAGTATGAGACTTTATCTAAAAGCAGCAGGGAAATAGATGAAGAAACCACTACAAAGAAATTTGCATAAAAAAAAAAGGTAACTACGAAAGCTAAGGGGAAGATGGTAGTTCCCCAAAACTCAAAATCACCCCCAAAAAGCCCAAGGAGAAAGAATCCTACTCTATATCCTCCTCACACACCTCAAACACCTACCAATGATTATAATATTGACAATGATTATGATAATGATAATGGTATTGAATCCAATTTGGAAGAGGTAAGTTTTGAGCATGATAAAACTGTAGAGGATGTTAATAAAGTACCTTCAATAGCCTGATAGGACCTACCATTTGCTCTTACCACTGCACCAATGCCCATCATCTAATGATGGGGGTACCCATAATGCAGGATAAATATAATTGTGGGTTGTTCAGGGTTTTGGATGGTAAGATAAAAAGGGTACTATATCCAGAAAGAAGAATAACTACCACGGGGATATTAGAGTTACCTGAGTTTGAAGATCTCTTCCGACAATAAGGGTTTGAATAAATGATGAGAGTGCCTAGAAAATACAGTAAAGTCCTTATATGTAAGTTCTACACAGTTACAAAGGTGAGCTACAGAGGCAATATCCACAGGGCCAGTTGTGGAAGGGAGGCAATCCTATTAACTCACTTATGATTCATGGAGTTTGTGTTGATATTTTACCCCAAACCATTGGAAGATTCTTGTATGGCCCAGAATATTAGGATCTGACCAAAACATCTGAGATAGAATAGAGGATAGAAGAGTTGGGGAAGATAACTAAGAGAACGTTGGGTTCTAAAGATAAAATGGTCATTTTCAGGTGGATTCTGGAGTGTATTACTTCGAATAGCATAAATGCAGTTTGGGTTATAGGATGCCCCAAGGTGATCTCACAGTAGATAAAGAAGAGTGCCCTTAACTTTTAGGGTAAGGCTTGGTATACACTAGCTTGACACCGACTGTGTTCTATGACAGGTGATGATAATCTGAGCCATGTCGGTTGCTATGATAGTCAGATTCACAGTCAGTTATGATTTGATACCACTGAATTCTTATCTCAAGAGTTAAGAGATACGACAGTTGGGGGTCAGAAGGCATTATTGGCCTACCCCTGTATGATTACTACACAGATTTGTCTAGCTGCGAGAGTGTTGGAACTCCTTGCGATAGATGAGATGATTGAGGCCAGGAGGACATTTGACATTGGCCTAGTTAGAGATGCGGCCAGCCCTCCAGCCCGACCAATGAGACAGACAACAGATGTTATGGTGGGATTATTCCCTTAGTATGGTTGGACTGACACCCCTACCTAAGTTGCGGCTACTGAGGAAAAGTCACAGATAGAAGGCACACATAGAGATACAATGGGTACTTTTAATGCCAGTTCTACAACTCTAGTCTATACCACCTAGTCCATAAGGTATGCCTTTAGGTATTACGATTATCTCCCAAGTTGCATGGACCGAGGTTTTGACCAAATTAACTACACATGATGCAAAGGTATGGCACATAGAAGAGGGAGTGAAAAATTAGTTTGACAGGAAGTTTGAGAAGCTGGATAGTTGAGTACAAAGGTGACTAGATGATTTTGAGTCAAGGATCACTCAACAGTTGAGCAGAGGGAAAATGCCCAATATTGTTGATATCAAAACCAAGGTTGCAGAAATCAAGGTAATGGTCTCAGAGCTTTATGAGAGACCGATGGTTACTAATCCCTTTTTAAAGAAGGTGATGCCTACTGTACATGTTCCTAATAGCTAGTTAGACCTAGAAGAGGCACCCGTAGTGGAGATCAGAGAGCAAATACATGAGAAAAAGAGAAAGAGAAAGAAAACCAAAGAAGCTGAGAAAAAGGCTCATGCTGAGAGTATTTAGGATGAGCGGGACCGCGAGACAAGGGTCAAAGATACAACCATGGGAATTGGTAGATCGAGAGCACGTTTTCTTAATAATGTAGGGGTTTATGTTATTCCCCCATCTACTATTAATTCAGCCTCAGTGGATTGAATTATAGATGATGAGAGTGGGACACGATTTGAGGGCCTCCATGCGAATGTCAATGACCTAGAGCCTTGATTGCCTACTTATGACCTTTATCCTTACACTATTTATTTTTCAGCACTGAGAATAGTGCATCGATCTTTAGTTGGTAGTGAGGATTTTTCCAAAAAATTTGGCAGTAGCTGAAAAAGATGTAGCTAAAACTTAAAGTCTATTATGACTTACAGGTTTAATATAGGTAGCTTAGATAGAGAGTAGATCAGTGCTCCTCTGGTGTTGGAATATATTTCATTATGATTTGGAAGGATTTTGAAAAATCTTAGTTGTATTGAAAGGTTTTGTTTAGATTTTTAATTTGTGATTGTGGAAACACTGCTGATTTGAAATGCTATTGTGAAAAATTATGTTTAAATCAAAAAAGTTGAGCCCTCTTCAAAAAATTTGTTTAAATAATTGTGTGATTGGTATACTTATGTGAGACTATTGTGAATCTGAAAATGGCATTAGGATTAGGGATAGAACAAATAGGGATAAAACAATTGCATAGTTGGATAACTAGTGGTTAGTAATATAGCCCTATGCAAGTGTGTGTGAGATATACTGAGTTCCTAGTGTGTTGGAATCTAGAACTTTCTTGGTTGCTTTTACCTTGGTCTTGGATAGTTATGTAGGAGATGATCATAGGCCCTTTTTGTATGAGTCTAGTTGAGCCTAAAATGCATTAATCGAACGAATGAATCCTTTTTCATCTAAATAGTTGAGCCTTCATAGACCAATTTTTCTTGTTACACCTATCACCTTCCCATTTAACTTACAATGAACCTGTTTTGGCCCTCGTCCTTCTGTAGACATTATGCACTTCAACTCAGGCAAGTTGCCTAAGTTGAGGTTGGCTATTATAGGTGTGTGTAAGAGGAAACTGAGTATGAAATAAATAGGAAGAAGAAAAATATTTGAAACCTGAGTACGTATGGTGAAAAGAAAAGAAAGAAAAGTTGCAATGAAAATCAAAAGAAAAAGAATAAGAGAAAGGGGAAACATAAGGGCAGAAATAAAAGAAGTGAAAAGTGAGTGGACCATAAGAAAGGCATAGTACCAAAGAGGTGTAGTCACTAAATGGATACCAAAAGATATCATACCAGCCCGAAGTTTATGTTACATGAAAAATAAAGTCCTACAGCGATCTTACCATGACTGTATAAAAATGTAGGAATAGAGTATAAGGGCAAGCTTATGGTATTTTGTATACACTGGTGGTACTTTTCTGTGAGTGAGAGTTATTTTTTATATCCCTGATAGATTAATTTATCCCAAAGAAGAGTAAATGAGATTTCTTTGACGGTGAGTGCACATGGGCCATATTGATAGGTTGCTAGGTTGTTTGATAAATGCAATATATATCAATTGTCAATTGTCTATTGCTAATTCAATGCCATCCTCATATTCCCTCATGTTTCTACGTGTGCTAAATTACTATACGCAGCTGAGTTGTACAAGATAGTAGTAGAGGGGACAACAAGATTTAAAATTAAGTTCTAAACCACTGCCATGGGTAGCTTAAGAACTTCCTATTTAAGCATCGTCTCTGTGCTAGAAAATAGTTAGATGGATTTTTTTACTTGAGGACATGCAAAACTCTAAGTTGAGGGTGTTGATGTCACATGGAAACATGATACTTTTGATGCTTAAAACAACAAATTTATGCATGAACGTAGGATATTTTGTTGGATATGATGCTCTTTGGTGTGAATTATAGGTAAAACAGGTCCATAAGAGTGCTTAAATGAAAAGCAAAGAAAAAGACCTGAGAAAAACCAACTTTGAGCAGTATACGAGTCAGCTCTTAAATCGTACCTATTCGATACGACTCATATACTGAACTATGCTTATAACAGAACCAAAGGTAAACCTATAAAGCCAAGTATGGGAATGATATAACTAAAGTATCCAAGTTGTAAGATAGGATACGAGTCATACAAAAAAGTCGTAAGCATAATAGAACCTAAGCTACTGCTTAAAGATTGAAGTGTTAGAAGTACACGAGTCAAAAGTCTAAGTACGACTCATATAGGGAAGTCGTATACAAACCAGTGTTCAAAACTTAGAATGACAAGGTCCTAGGTAGATATGAAATAAGGACACGAGTCGTACACTCTAGTAAGACTCCTATGGTGAAGTTGTATAATGAACAAAAAGTTGAAGCCTCGGGAGATTAAAAGACTAGACTAGATACAAGAAGGTAGGGTACGACTTATATGATACCGATATGACTGAAGTGGTGAGCTTTCATACTCTAGAAGGCTCAATTTAATGCTATGGACTTTTTTTACTTATTGTTCTTTCTTGGATTTTTAATTTGGCAATGGTTAGGGGCATGTCCCAGTGGAATGTTTTTTGATTCTAGCTGGAGGCTTTGTCAGAATACTATCATGAAACACCTTAGGTTTCGACCCTTTGAAATTTCTTGAGTTTTTAGCCTTTTGTGGATCATACAACTCACCATATGAGTCATATGGTAAGGGTACGAGTCTGGTGGCCCATCTCTTAGGATATGTCAGACCAGTGGTTTAAGGAATAGGATTAGTCAAGGGTAGATGATGCTGAGTTATCTCTGTGGGAGGATTTTTTCTAATATATTTTCAGATCACTTCTTTCCTCAAAAGTTGAGGGAAAGGAAGGTAGAAGAGTTTGTTAATCTGAAGCAAGGTAAGATGTCAATCAAGGAGTATGAGTTGAAGTTTCACTAGTATCTCAGTATGCTTTAGAGTTGGTTTGTAGCATGAGGGATAGAATAAAAAAGTTTGCTTCTGATTTTTCTCGATCCTTGATCTTTAATAAAAAGGCTGCTTTGTTGAACAAGGACGTGGTTATCTCCAGGTTGGTTGTGTATATGTAGCAAGTAGAGAAAGAGAAGAAGAAGTAGGTTGAGATAGGATAGAGACAGATCAAGAAGTTTAAATTTTTTTAGAAAGGTAGTGGCCAATAGTAGAGTGGCTGGGATGATGGTAAATGGCCAAAGAAGAAGTGGGGTGATTCTAGGTCTCATTCAATGGCGAGTTCTCCCTACCCAAAGCCATCGTGATGGCAACATCTTTAGGGAATGGGGTGCCCAATCATATGTTAGTGGGGCATAGTAAGCTCTATCATATCCTTTATGTAGGTTTTGTGGTTGTTTACATCGGGGTTTCTATGATAAGGAAAGGGACAGGTGCTTCAACTGTGGTTAGTTAGGGTATATGATTAGAAATTGTCCTGTTGGTAAGTTTTTCTCTATGGAAAACAAGGTTTCGATTGCCTCTTGGTCAGCTTCGGCATAAAAGGGTGAACAATCTGGCTCCGACGCTGGTCAAAATAGTCTTTAGCTCTTACTAGTCAGAATAGTCCTACAGATATATTGAGTTAGGGATGGATCTTGTTTCGAATAGTCTTCCTATGTCTATTCCCCTAAATATAATTTCTCTAGCTAAGTACAAGGATCTTATGAATTAACTAAATAATCTTTTAGATAAGGGTTTCATCGGTCCTAGTGTGTCCCCATTGGGTAAACCTATATTATTCGATCGTAAGAAATATGGTTCCCTTCGGATGTGTATTTATTACCTATAGTTGAATAAGGTGACTGTAAAGAATGAATAACCTCTTCTAAGGATAGATGATTTGATTGATCAGCTTTAGGGTGCTAAGTTTTTCTCCAAGATTGATCTTCGATTTGGGTATCATTAGTTAATTATTAGGGAAGAGGATATCCCTAAGACTACTTTCCATTCTTGGAATGGATGTTTTGAATTTCTGGTTAAGTCTTTTCGGTTGACTAATGCCCTAACGACATTCATAGATTTGGGGAATAGGGTCTTTCATTAGTTTTAGGATTTGTTCATCATTGTATTCATTGAAGATATTCTGGTGTACTCTAAGAGTAAGGTGGGTTATATTGATCACCTTTGCATAGTGTTGCAGACCTTGAAAGATCAATAATTGTATGCCAAATTTTCAAAATGTGAATTCTGGTTGAACGCTTTCACTTTTTTGGGGTATATCATTTCTAGTGAAGGGATCATGGTGGATCTAAAGAAAGTTGCAGTGGTTAAGAAGTGACCTAGAACCACGACTCCAATTGATATTTGGATATTCTTGGGTTTAGCTGGTTACTATAGGAGGTTTGTGTAGAGTTTTTCTTTTATAACTTCCCCATTGACTAAGTTAAATCTGAAAAAGATAAAGTTTCTATGGTCTGATGCTTATGAGGGTATCTTTGAAAAGATTAAGGATAAGCTAACTTCAGCTTTGGTTTTGACATTATCGAAAGGCAAGATGGGTTTATGGTCTACTATGAGGTGTCTCATGTGGGGTTTAGTTGTGTTTTGATGCTTCATGGCAAGGTGATAGCATATGCCTCTAGACAGTTGAAGGTGCACGAGAGAAATTATCTGACTCATGATTTGGAATTATTAGTCGTGGTGTTCACATTGAAAATCTGGCATCACTATTTGTATGGAGTTCATATAGATATCTTTTTTGATCATAAGAGCCTGCATTATGTATTTACTTAGAAAAAGCTTAACTTCAGGCAATGATGATGGCTTAGCTGATCAAGGATTATGACATGAGTCTTCACTACCATCCAGGTAAAGCTAATATGGTTGTTGATGCTCTTATCAGGTTATTCAAGGAGATTCTAGCTCATGTGGATAAGAAGAAATATGAGTTGGTAAAGGATATTCACCATTTGGCTAACCTTGGAGTTCATATCTTGGTCTCTGAGGAAGGTGGTGTGTTTGTTTAGAAGGTGGCGTAGTTATCCCTTGGTGCTGAAATCAAGGAGAAACAAGTTTTACATCCTGTCTTGATGACTATCAAGAGTGATGTATGTGGGTAAAAGGTGATGACCTTTAAGATTAGTGGCGATGGTGCCTTGTGGTACCAAGGGAGATTATGTGTTCCTGAAGTCGATGGTTTGTGAGAGAGGATCTTGGCTGACGTGCTTGAGTCACACTATGTTATTTATCCTGGTTGGACTAAAATGTATCATGACCTTAAGGAGATGTATTGGTGGAACAATATGAAGTAGGATGTGGCTAGTTTTGTGGCTAAGTGCATAGTGTGTCAACAAGTGAAAGTTGAGCACATGAGGCATGGAGGATTGTACTATGAAATTGAGTTTCCTGTGTGTAAGTGATAAGTGGTCAATATGGATTTCATTACCGGTCTTCCTCGGTCTCAGAATTAGTTTGATTCGATTTAGGTCATCTGACAGGATGACAAAGTCTGCTCATTTCTTTCTTATGAGGACTAATTTTATGGCTAAGGATTATACAAGGTTGTACCTCCAAGACATCGTGAAGTTGAATGGGGTGCCATTTACTATGATCTATGATCGTGGTATGCAGTTTATCTCACTTTTGGCAATCATTTAAAAAATTTTGGGTACTAAGGTGAGTTTTAGCACTGTTTTTCACACACAGTCAGATGGGTAAGCAAAAAGGACTATTCAGATGTTCGGGGATATGATTTGAGCTTGCGTGATTGATTATGATGGTAGTTGGGTTGAGTATTTTCCTCTTATAGAGTTCTCTTACAATAATAGATACCACTCTAGCATTGGGATGGTTCCGTTTGATGCTTTGTATGGTATGAGGTGTAGGTCTCCTATTGGGTGGTTCGAGGTTTGTAATGCGGAGATTTTTCTCCCGAATTTGGTTCACCAAGAAATGGAGAAGGTGAATATGATTTTGGGATAGACTCAAGGTTGTCCAAACACGCCAAAAGTCCTATGCTCCATTCACCCGGTGTTCCATGTTTCTATGTTGAGGAAGTATATGGGTGTTCCGTCACAAATTGTGCCTATCAAGGATAGTGTTATTTTGTATTCTTTGTCTTATGAGGAGATCCCAATTGAGATCTTGGATTGACAGGTTCATTGGTTACGGTTCAAGGAGTAGCTTCGGTAAAGGTTTTATGGAGTTACCATAGGGTTAAGAGGCTACTTGGGAAGCTGAAGAGGACATAAAGTCTAAGTATCCATTCCTATTTTCTGCTGTAGAAATTCATGGGGAAGTGAAACGACTTGAACAGGGTCCTTGTCATAATGGGCATCTCAAGTCCAGCCAGGATCAGAGACCACCCCCAATACCCAACTTAACCATCCAGTATATACCCTGAGTCGGATGAATTCTGAACATATAACAAGATAGCATATAATTACATTAATCGAGAATATGGGAAAGGTCTATCATCGAGACCAACCCAAATAAGCCCAACCGTCCCAAATCCAACTCCCAAATCAAACTAATAACCATAACCAACTAATACAGTAAGCCAAAACCAAAATGATAAAAAACCAAGTTCCGTAACATAATAAAAAATGCTGGATCAACCAACAATACAGTCAACCGGTGTTAGCCCTAATACCAATGCCAATACTAAGGATGACACCAATATCGGTCCTACCCATTCCAACCCATAGCAGTTCCAAAACAGCCTCAAACTAATAAAAAACTGATATCAGGTTGGGATATGCTCCCAACCATAGCCAAAACCAATATACATAAAATAACCAAAGTTTATGAAAATTTCCATAACATGAAATAGAGCCTTGCTGAAAGATTGAAGCTCGCCGCTTCTATTAAAAAGCTAATCACAAAATATGACCATTATGCAGGAGGAATAGAACGACCGGTTCCTACATTGCTAGGGATACAACTGTCTAAAGATGGCTTAGCGGGTGAACTCTATCATGATATCAGGATAAGGATAAAATAATGTCATCCAGTAAATCCAACCAAACCAATCATATAGGTACAAACCATACATATATATATAACCATTCTGGGAAATGGAAATGAGTTTAGTATGCATTTGAAACTATTAACCTAGGTATGTGTGGATTAATCGTCCTTAACTATGCATATGATATATGGGTCCATTTTAACCCCATGAACGGGCCTCAATACGTGTAGCCGCACAAACTAGGGATACCATAAGAGTAGGGGATTCCCAAATACCCTTCGTTCTCTATGATACATATGTATAGTGTACTTAGAGGATCACCGTGTACCTCATAGTATCATATAAGATCTCCATGACCTACCCCTTATGTCGGCAAACATGAGTTTCCAGTGTTCATCCATTGGACTCCCACATTCACGATTAGCTATCACACCTCACCATTATTTCCCATTTAAAACCATTTCCAACAAACCAATCCATTATTCCATCTATTATTAACAAAGGATGTTAATAGTCGTATCATCATACCAACTATAACTTAAAATTACTCTCTTTTGCCAAACCTTTTAAGGTAAAAGGATTCCCATGTACCAATTCACCAAGTTAACTTGGTGGTGTCGCATGTTCCCCATAGTTTTTCCATTATTGTGTTTACTTTTGGGATTCCATTGTACCCCACAAGGATGTTTACTAACATATTTACTTGTGGGATACCATTGTACCCCACAAGTACATTCAATTTACCATAACCATAACTACCAAACCATTTAAAACATTTAGAGTTCCAGTACCAAACCATCCCATGAAATAGTTCCATTAAAAATCCAACAGTATAGTAAAAGAGTTATTATAGGCATTTTATAAAACTAAAACCAATTACTATATGATCATTCCCATGCAACCAATTATCCAAAACTACCAATAAAGCAGATGAAAGCATAATTAAAACATGAGAAAATCATAACCAAGCATTTATAACCAAAACTCCAACACATATTTGAAAACCCCAAAACCATAAAATAAAATATGCAATGAAAACATCATATAAAACCATCTCTTTAGTTGGAACTAAAAATAAGGGACGAGTACACGACATTATTGAGAAATAAATTAAGAAAAATCACCAACACAAGCCCCAAATCAATCCTTAAGATGAAACCCTAGCTTTCTTTCCCCAACAACTTTAGAGAGTGTTTTGTAAGTGTTCATGAATAGGATAATAGAGAAAATAACCTCCCAAGCGTGTTAAAAGTCATGGGGCCTTATTAAATTAAGTGGAAAATGTCTAGATTGCCCTCACTTAAATTGAATAAAACTCCTGACATAGGGAACGACTAACCATACCAGTCATACCCTCCAATACAAATGGTACCCACCACTCATACCCTAGGCCTTTCCCTAGACCTAACACTGTCCAAGTTGATATTTACCCAAACCAAGTCATAAACAAAGCATACGACTAGTACCCTTGACCCGTACCCTTGGAAGAAAAGAATAATGAAAGGTTTGAACATTCTCCACCATACGAGTCTATGGTATGACTTATATCATGGCTTATGGCTCATGGTGTGCCACTCATGCTCAGATCCAACTTAAGTTTCAAAGTCTAAGATTAAGTGAATAAAAAAACCAAATCTAACAACCTGTATCCACCCATACGACTCATACTACCAAAGTCGTATCCATTCCAGCAAACCAAATTCAACCCACCATAAATCACTGGTCAGTATACGACCAAACCATAACACTCACACCCCAGTGTACAACTCATTCCCTCGAGTCATAACTTGACAAAAAACTAGAAATCTAGGATATTTTCTAAGGGTAAAAAATATAGGGTTTTATAGAAAGGTATGTGTTCTTCTTAACATCTTTGTTTTCTATCTTAGTTAATGGTCATGGTAGTGGTGTTGGGGTTTAAATCATTATTGTAATGCCTTGTTCCATAATTTGACAATGAATGATCCCATTGGGAGAGAATTATAACACCCTGGGTTTTGGCCCTTGGAAATTTCCTGAGCTTTAAACTTACTGTTCTTGTAACGACTCACCATACGAGTCGTATAGTGTGGTTATGGGTCTAGGGACCCTATTTATATATTGGTCAGAATTTTGCTGGCTAAGTTATGTCAAAAATAGAAGAGGCACCATACGAGTCATATGTTGATTTAACACGAGGTTTGAGTCTAATCGTATGTTGTCTAATGTCTAACCTTTGATGTTCTGCTTAGGATACGACTTGATGGTACTAGTCGTATGGCATGGTGATAGGTTGGGTAATAGAGTAATATGATGGAAAGAATGTGTTTCTTACTTTCTAACCTAGTAACGACTTGAGGGTACCACTCGTATGTTATGGTGATGAGTTGAAGGGTCCACTCGTATCAACCTGCGAGTTTTCTATAGCATTTAAGTTGGGGGTATTTTAAAAATTTCCCACAACAATCCATTAAGACACCACGTCTTATAACACTTTTTGGGCATTTAGTTTACAATTAGCAAGATTAAAACACTCTCTAAACTCTCTCAAAAACCTCTCAAGATGATTTGGCTAGGGTTTCATCAAGCTATCCAATTAAGGCTCTCATGGGTGGTTTGTTTCTGTATTCCTTGGTGTCTAAGGCATCTTACCCATCCCTCATTATTAATTCAACTAAAAACATATGTCAATGAATGTTTTTCATGTTATCATGGTGGATTTGTTTTGGTTTTGAAAAAGATATTGGGGGTTTTGGTTGTTCTTGGTTAGATAATGCTTTCCTATGTTTTATTTATGGTTTTTCATGTTATAATTATAGTTTGAACTTCTGGTTGCATGGGACTAGTCAATTGATACTTAGTTTTGGCTTTGGAAATATATGCCCTCAACATGTTTGTTAAAATGCCAATGAGAAGGATTTTGTCACGTAGTTTCACTATTCTTGAAACCTTTGCATTGCATAATATGGTAATGGAACCTAAACTGGTTGGGTTGATTCTAAATGGTTTGAAAGGCCTTGAGACTGGTCTCCAATCTCTATAGGCTTGATGCACCCTACACAATAGGCCTTGGTTCGCATCTTGTCAACTTTTGGCGACTTTGAGTTGTCATAAGTCTTTATCTAATCACTTTTACCTTCTCTATGGCTTGGTAGACCATGTTAGGACCAAAAAACCTAATCTCACCAACCTGAAACCATTCTATAGGAGACCTAAATCTCCTACCATAAAGTGCCTCAAAAGAAGCCATCGGAATGCTCGAGTGATAACCATTATTATACGCAAAATTAATAAGATGAAAATGATCAACCCAACTACCCTTAAAGTCAATCACATAGGCCTTTATTATATCCTTCAAAATCTGCATAGTACACTCTTTTTTACCTTCTATTTGATGGTAGATTTACCTATATACCCAAACCTTTCTAAAATAAGCCCAAAAGTGAGAAGAAAATTGTGTACCCCAATCTAAAATAATAGACACTGGCATACCATGCATCCTTATAATATCCTGAATGAACAACTTGGCATAATCATCTCCTGAGTGGTTAGCCCTTACAGGCAAGAAATAAGAAAACTTAGTCATCCTATCCATGATGAACCAAATAGAATCGTATTGATTACGAGATCGCGAACACTCGTAATGAAATCCATATTGATCATCTCCCACTTCGCATGGGAAATTCTATCTCTTAGGACATACCACTAGGCCTCAAGTGTTCCACCTTGACTTGGTGACAAACTATGCATTTGGCAAGAAAATTTGCCATGTTCCTCTTCAAATGTTCCACCAATAGATATCCTTCAAAACAAGGTGCATCGTAGTAGAACCTGGATGAAATGTATACTTGGACTCTTGACTCGCAGTCAAAATCCTTTCCTACAACCCGTCAACATAGGGAACACAAAACCTACCTTGGTACCTAAGAATACCATCGCCCTTAATCTCAAAATCCCTAACCTATTGCTGACATACATCATCCTTAATCTACATAAGTATGGGATCCAAAACCTTTCTCACCTTTACTTCAACACCAAGAAATGATTTTACCACTTCCTGAACAATAACTACCCCATTGTTAGAGTCCAAAAGATGAACTCCCAAGTTAGCCATTCTGTGAATGTCCTTCACTAACCCATTTTTCTCCCTATCAATATGGGATAAGCTCCCCAAATATTCAAGCCACCTTCTTTTCATAAGATGCAACTCTTTATGCATGAACATACACTGTAATCTCTTATGATCTAAATAGATATCAAAATGCACCCCATACAGATAATGGCACCAAATCTTCCAAGAGAAGACCACAACCGCCAACTCCAAGTAATGATTCAGATAGTTCCTTTTATGAACCTTAATCTTCCCAGAAGCATAATACACAACCTTACCACACTGTATCAAAACGTAACCCAGTCCTATGCAAAACACATCACAAAAAATAATAAAACCATCTGTACCCTTAATCAAGGTCAAAACTAGTGCAGAAGTCCACGTATCCTTCAAATTCTCAAAACTATCCTCACAAAGATCCGACCACAAGAAATTAATCTTTTTCTAAGTTAACCTTATCAATGAAGTTGCAATGGAAGAAAATCTCCTCTAATACCAGACAAACCTAAGAAGCTCCAACTATCGGTTGGAGTCGTAGGTCTAGTCCATTTCTTCACCACCTCAACTTTTTGTGGATCCGCCTTGATCCCTTCACTAGAAACAACATATCCAAGAAAAGTCATAACGTTAAACCAAATATCACACTTTGAAAAATTAGCATACAACTTTTGATCCTTAAGGGTATGGAATACATTTTGGAGGTGGTTGAAATGATCCTCCTCACTCTTAGAATACACTAAGATGTCATCAATAATAACAATAGAAAAACTCTAAGAATTGCATGAAACCCAATTCATAAGATCCATGAAATAAGTCGGAGTATTAGACAATCCAAATGACATAATCAAAAACTCATAGTGATCATTCTAAGTTTGTAAAGTAATTTTGGTAATATCAACCCCCCTATACTTCAACTGATGATAAGAGATATCTTAGAGAAGATTATAGCACCCTAAAGTTGATCAAAAAGATCATTAATCCTAGAAAGAGGAAACTTATTCTTCATTGTCACCTTATTCAGCTGACGATATTCTATACACATTTGAAGAGACCCATCTTTCTTTAATGCAAAAAGCATAGAAGCACTACACAGAGAAACCCTTGGATGAATGAACCCCTTATTAAGAAGTTCTTTTAACTACTCCTTTAGCTTCTTTAACTCAGTTATAGCCATTTTATGAGGAGGAATAGAGATAGGATGAGTATCCGATAGAAGATCAATCCCAAAATCTATCTCCTAATTGGAAGGAATTCTCAAAAGATCATCGAGAAACACTTTAAGAAATTCATTAACCATAGGGATAGATTGTAAAGAAGGACTTTAGAGTCAGAACCTTTTGAAATAAACTAGATCATATAAACGCCCTTTTGAAATCAATTTCTGAGCTCTAAGATACGAAATAGACCTTGCTTTGGGTACTATGGAACTCCCCTCCGATTCTAATACCTATACATTTGGAAAGTGAAAACTAACCTCTTGGGTCATATAATCCAGAGATACATAGCATGAATAAAGCTATTCCATCCCTAAGATCAGATCAAAATCTATCATATCCAACTCTATCAAATCCATCAATCTCTTTATGAAAGATAGACACCATGCAACCCTTATATCTTTTTTTAGCAACTATAAAATCACCCATTGAAGAAGATACAAAAAAAGGGACAAAAATACTTTTAGGACCAAAATAAAAATGCACAGCCATATAAGACGTCATATAAGAAAGAGTAGAACGTGGATCAACTAAATAATAAATATCACGGGAAAAGAGGTGTAACATACCAGTAACAACATTAGGAGATGCCTCTGATTCCTGATGGGAGGCAAGAACATGGAGTAAATTTTGGCTAGTTACGGTTCTAGAAGTAGTGCCCTTTGTAACAAGAGCTAAAGATATGGAAATCAAAGCTTTATTAGCCCAGTGGCAACCCTGATTGAAGGACAATCTCATTGCATATGACCAAGCTGACTATAATTATATCACTAATTCCACTTCTTCTTACAGCAAACATGATAAAGATGCCCACAAAAATGACAAAGAGGATAAGATAGGGAAGACTGAGCTCCACTGGCCTAAGACTGGGAACCCTGTTCCATAGGAACACTTCAATCCTAAAAGAGATAATCACCAAATGACCTAGGATAGAGAACACTGGTAGACAAATAAAAATTTCCCCAGTTCTTCTTCCTGGTCCACTATTTACCATCTGTCCAATTATTCTTACCCCTATCATGCTCAAAATACCTAAACTTCTTACTTTTTCTCTCCCATATCTCTTCCTATTTCTTTTTTTTAATCCTTAACCTACTACACATAAACCACAAGTCTGGAGATGCCTGTATTATTATTAAATATTATAGCATTACACTCTAGTACCATGTCACGAGACAACTAGAAGCCAACTTTCTCATCTTAGATCTTTGGCTAGATACTAACTCTAGAGCATAACCAGAAATCTACTAAAATTTCCAAGCATACTCTTTCGCACTTGTCTTACCTTGATTTACAAACACCTTAGCCTTAGCTTTCCTCAGCACATGAGGAAAGAAATTATCAATAAAGACACCTAAAAATTCATCCCATAATGTCATCTCTGAATTATCACCTCTCTACTGCTCCCTCTCCTCACACTATGTATAAGTTTTATCTTTTCATAGATATGCAACAAACTCTAAACCTTCAGAATTCATAGAATGTATCACTCTAAAAATCTTCTCCATATTATCCAGAAACACTTGAGGATGCTTCTAAACTTTAGAGCCTATAAAGGTAGAGGGATTTTACCTCACGAACTGGCCAACCTGAGTGACCTCAGATAATTGAGGAATAGAACCAACACAATTTGACTGATGAAACTGAGATATCACCACTTGAGTAAGAAATGAATAAACTTTCAAAAATCCACATTAGAGTGTCCCTCTAAGAAGGATGATCATAAGTATCACTACCCCAAGAATCTCGAGGAGGACTAGTGGGGACAGGTACAATACCATATGGAGTGACACAATCAGGAGCAGGGACCCTAGACCTGGTCTATAATTTATACATAAGGCAAGTCCTGTCTATATTGTTCTTAGGTAAGATAGAGTTTCTATGGACATTAAATGTTTATGGAGTCAAAATCTGAAACACGAGTAAGCCAGGAGTTAGAGAAGTTTCATAACACTAGACTCTATAGCCCAACATAGAACACAAGAAAGGGAAAAATTTCTAAATGCCATGTAGCCTCCTCCTTATAAGTATTGCATGATACATACCCATAAGGACTCTACCCAACATGGAATTATGGACACCCAACATCTCTAAACCATATTCTGATACCAATCTTATCACGACCCAAACCAAGACTTGACCGTGATGGGTATCTCAAGTCTACTATGGACCATAGACCACCCACTAACCAAATTTTTAGACAAAAATAATAATTAATAATAATAATACGAAAGTAAATTAAGATAGTAGTAAAAGATGAATAGATAACTCTATAAAATCTAAGAGTCAATCAATAATCATCTAACCCACATCTATCCACGAAAGCCTTAAAACAAAAATAACAACTAAGTTAGGACATGCCCTCGACTATGACTAATAAGAATCTAATAGTATTGAATCAGTAAAAAGAAATAATAAAATGATAAGGGTTTTTGAAGAATAGAGGCTCACCATTTCATAGAAACTTGACGAACGTACTAGTCTACCTAAAACTACATAGGACTTATAAAAGTGTCTATGGCCCCTAAATCATTAAATACTATAGCATCTTAGGATAGTCAGGGGCATAAGCACTGGCATGTAACCTAAGAAAAGTGATAACATAATGCAATATTCAAAATCAGTCAAATACCATATGAAAAAATTAAATATACACATATAAAAGATTTCAGGATAGGGTAAGGGCTATCAATATGAGAGTTTTAAAAACCATTAACCTAGATTGTGTGTTTATATCCATCCTAAGGTCAGCCACGGGCTATATAGGTTCAGCTCCCCTTATAAAAAGAGTACCAACACGTGTTAGCCACACTAACCAACAAAATATAATAAAGAACCAAAGCCACCAAGGCTCCAACCATTCCAAAATATATATAATGGGGGTAAAGACCTCCCGCCGGAAAATGTGGTTCCACAAAAAACAACACAATTCTTTTTTAGCCTAAATTAAAACTATTTAGCTCATAATTCTTACCATTATCCCAATACTCATTCATTAAGGTATTTACCACTTGATATCGTCATACCAATATGCTTGCAAGATAAATTAAACATGCCAAACCAATTCACATAACTAAATTGGACTCCCACGTTCTATTAAAATCCAAACCATGGCAATCAAGGCCATCCAAATCTGTGTTTAGATCCAATTGTCCATTAATAAAATGCATTGGGTTTAAAAGTAAGTTTAAACCTTGCAATTTTCTATTTTTTAAAGTTCAATTAACAAAGTGGGTTGAAGTTCATGCATTTCTAAGCAAAAAATCATCCAATTTGGGGAAACCATGTTTCCCATTCCAACCATTTATTTAAATTACCAATTACGTCCCCAAAACATAATTGAAAACATGAATTATCAATTCAAATAATGGGACAAGTAATTCAACGAAAAATAACCAAAACCACTTAACCAAATTTCAAAACCCACTATTTAAAGCATATGAAAACCCATCAAATTAATGCCATAATGTAACATTAATTTTTAGGGAAGAGAAACATGCATGAAATACGCAAAACTTTGAAAGCAATTTGAAGTTTTGAACCTAAATGATGAATGCACAGTAAAACCCTTAAGATTTTTGGTTTAGGTATTAGAGAAGTGAATAAGAGTGTTTAATTCTTTTAACTGAAGGTAAAATGGTAAATTTTATGGTTTATATGTCATGGGAAGGGTGAAAAAACCAAAATCCCCTCACCCCTAACTAAATTAGAGGGTAACTTCTACGACACGGTGATATCACATAACTTCACTGCCTTGGAGTCCTAAAATAACCTCAAACCCCTTCTAAAAATTCTAAAACTTTCCCAAATTACCCTTTTAACATTCATAAACACAATTCAATTCTAAAATTAATATAATAAACTTGGATAGGCCAAAATTAAAATATCAAAATTTAAGGGTTTTAAAGGATTACACTACTTATTTGTTGGATAAGAAAGATCGACACTGGTGGAGAGGTCATCTTGATTCCAGGACAACTGGATATTCCCTATTGACATAGACTCAATTTTTTAAGATCTTTATAGAGAAGTATATACATCACCATATTAGGGATCATTTGAGGGATCATTTCTCCAGGTTGGAGTAGGGATCCCTGACTATTGTAGAGTATGAGGCTCGACTTCATGAGTTGGATAGGCATGCTACGTATATTCTGACAACTGTGTATGAGTGAGTTTTTAGCTTTATTTAGGATTTTGACTTCCTCTTTATATGTCTACACAATGATTAGTTAACATGGGTAGGTCTTTTGCTAAGGATTTTGATCATGCTTGTGTTGTGGAGGAGATAAATCATAAGTTCCGAGGAGGCATTGATAAGAGGCCATGATATCATGGTAATTTTAGTATGGGATATAGTGGCTAATAGTTCAAAGGTAGTGGTTCTCAGGGTAGATACCCTCTTATTTAGTCGTATTAATAATCGAATTTATCTAATAGGTCAGTTCAGTTCACACTTTATATTATCGATAAAGGCTAGTCTAGTTTAACTAATCATCTTAGCTATGGTAGTGGTCAATCTTTAAGGGATTCATCTTCTAGTTATTCTAGTCGTAGCAATTATTTTGGGTCAGTCAAAACTTCTAGTTTTAGTATAGTGTTTGGGGAATGTTATAGTTGTGAAGATTTTTCTCATTTCTCAGTTTTGGAGCGATGGTTCCTTCAGTTCAGAGTATTCTACCTTATCGGGTAGTTTCCCCCATATAGAGGTGGTATACATGGTCATAAGGGTGGTACACAGGGTGTTCGTAGAGGTTCTCAAATAGGTAGGATTGGAGATTGCTTAGGAGCCTAGCTTGATGGTGGGCGTGGTCAGTTGTATACTATACCTGCACGACCTGATGCTAATTCTTCAAATGTTGTTAATATATTTACGATCTTAGTATGCTGTCAGTTAGCTTTTGCTTTATTTGATCTGGGTGCCACTTATTTTTATGTTTTTACTTATTATTCCCTATGGTTAGAGTTATCTTGAAATTCATTTTCTATGCCATTGTGTGTATTTACTCTTGTCGGTGATTCATTAGTAGTGAATTGGGTTTTCAAATCATGTGTTATGATTATTCGAGGGCTCGATACTCATGCTGATCTGATTATATTAGACATAGTGGATTTTAATATTATTTTGGGCATAGACTCATTATCCCACTATCATGTAGTCCTGAATTATTTTTACAGATTGTTACTTTTGCCATGCACGACAACCCCCAATTTTGTGGCAAAGAGTGGTTAATTGTGAGTCAACAAGGATTATTTCTTACATTAATCCTATGAGGCTTATTTTGAAGTGTTGTGTGTCTTATCTCACTTATAAACTTGATGTTAGTGTGAAGAGTCCATCTCTTGACTCCGTTCCTATAGTTTGAGAGTTTCCTGATATTTTTCTAACCAATCTACCTAGATTTCCTCCTGAGCATGATATTGAGTTTTTTTATTAATCTTGAGCCAATTACCCAACCTATTACTATGGCACCTTATTATATTGATTCTATCGAGCTTAAGGATCTGAATTCTCTACTTCAGGAATTTCTTGGTAAGTGTTTCATTATATCGAGTGTGTCTCCTTAGAGAGCTCCTATTTTGTTTGTTAAGAAGAAAGATAGTTCCATGCATATGTGTATTGATTATAGGTAGCTTAATAAGGTGAAGATGATGAATCAATATCCTATGCCTTGCATTGATGATTTATTTCACCAACTTCAAGGAGCAACCGTGTTTTTTAAGATTGATTTGAGGTCCTAATAGCATCAAGGTTGGCCCATTTGGACTAATATTGACGGACTTTAATAAGAATCGAGAAGATGCTTCTGATGGAAGAGGAGCCCAAGAATGAGTGCAAGAATTATGGATAAGAATGAGTTAAGTTTGACATATACTTCACAATTCAGAAGTCAAAGCCCAAAGAAAAAAGATTGGGCCCATATAGGTTTAGATTAAATTTGGAAATTTTTTATTTCCTATTTTCAAGTTCCCTAGTTTAAAGTTTCGTGTGTTTAAAAGTTTCCTAGTTTAGAGTTATCTAGATTTATGTACTTCCATAAATGAAGAATTGGAAACCCATGCTATTTGGGATAGGTTTTTCCCTATATAGAGGGATGAATTTTGTTATTTTTAAGACAATATGATAATTAATAATATTTGAGAGGTTTCTCTTAATTACACTTTTGTGTGTGGTGATTTTGGATTTATCTTGCAACCCTATAAGAACGATTCTTTAGGAGATAAATCAATTCTTAATTTGATATCTTTGGTTTCTATTAAAGTTTATTAAAGAAAGTAATTAGTCTTATACTAATTTTGTCTTTAGTTTCTTCAAAATTGAGGTTTAGATCACTTTTTTTCTAAGTTCTTGAACTGACTCTATTAGTATCATAATGAGTCTTAATCCGTTAATTTTGAATACTAAGATCAATTAGGGTTCTTATCACTTATCTTGAAATTTGTGGATTTTATTCTTGCATTTCACATATCTGTCAATTCTTTTCTTTGATCGTAGTATTTTTGTTTCCATATTGTTTTCTCATTTATTCAAATAACCCTATTCCTAGGGACTCAAAATTATTACATAGCCAAGACACTTAGAGAAAGATCACCGCTTGACTCAACGCATTAGAGGTTACCCAAAATACACCTAACCTAGTAAATATAATTAATTTGAGGAGAAGTATTTTTCATATAAGGTATGGGATATAGTATAATATTTTGCTCTATGATTATTGATTTTGAAAGTGGTTCTAATGTGATAAGTTCAGACGTGGTGGAGAAGTTAGAACATACATGCATCAAACACAATGGTTTTTGAGAAATGTAAGTTGACTAAGTTATGCATGATTTATTTATCCATTGGGAGGTACTCTGATAATGTTATTTGTGATGTAATTCCAATGCAAGATTGTCATATCTTGATTTTGCATCCATGGTCATTTGATAGGAATGAAATTTATGAAAGGTGAAAGAATAGAGTTTTTCTTGAGATAAACAAAAGAAAATATAAACTTGTACCTTTAACTCCATGCTAAGTTTATGAAAATCAGAACTGTGTTAAAGAAGCAATGAAAACTTTTGAGAGAGAAAATAATAGGATGGGTAAGAGAGTGCATATTGAATTTTAGAGAGATGAAAAAAAAGAGGTGTTTTGTAGAGAGAATGAGATTTCAAGTGAGAATGACAGAAAATAAAAGAGAGATGATCATGAGAGTAAAAGGGAGAGGGATAATCATGAGGTAGAGAGACAAAAATAAGAAAGTTTGAATAAGGTTATTTCTTATTCTAACTCTAATATTTCTCTTTCTTCTTCTAGTTATTGTGACTCTTTTATAGGGACTCATGATAAAGTTTGCATGAAAAAGTCACCGTTGAATAAACTTGATCATAAGGTGGCAAAAGTTAAAAATCACATTGAGCAAGTACATGTTGATTAGAAGTATTAAGGTAAACAAAATTGTTTTGGACCTGTTCAAGATAAGACGTGACAAAAAGACCAAAAATGCAGTTGTGAATCTAATGCTCATGTAAAAGAAATGAGTATTACTGTTATTTTGTCTTCTAAGACCATGTATGATGTGTATGATTGGTTTATTCACATTCCTGGTATTCATCAAACACCTAAGGTCTTTTTGGAGGTAATGAACTATACTCTTAATTCCTATGATTTTGTGAATTAGTTTTATGTGGAAAAATATTTGTTAAGGGTAATTGATGATGCTTGGATATTCTATATGTAGTTTTGATAATGAGCAGCTAAACTATAAGGGACCAGGTCCCTGGATATGCAAGATACAGTATAGCTGGCAAGTATTGTCTGCACAGTTTTGTCCTCTTTGTAACAAACTGGCGATGCTATTTTGTACTGATTAGGACAGCTAGTCCAATGATATTGCAGCCTTAATCATGACTCATTTATATAAGAAAAAATATGCTTCTTCATCAAATGAGTTTTTGGCATAAATCTAAAGAGTGAAGAGAGGCAGCAAAAACTCTATTTCAAGACTGCTCAAGCATTGCTCATGTTATTATTATTGCAGTATGCTTATAGAGTGAGTGAGTATTCTTGAGTGATGATTTTTAATTGAACTACTCAAGTCATAAGAGTAATGTTTCAGCTTGTTGAGTGAAGTGCTTAGGTAGAGCTGCCTAAGTATGAGACTTATTAGAGTTAGTTAGTGTAGAGAGTCCTTGGTAGAGTTTCCAACATGTTCTTGTAGTTGATTTATTACAAGTCACATGATCCTATAGGTAGGATAAAATCTAAACTATAGTTAGGAGGTTGATTATAAGGGATTTGTTTGGGGCTTGTGAGGGAAAGCTATGGTTTTTCCCTTCTAGATTTTCCACGTAAAATTCTTGTGTTTTTACTCATCCTGTACTGTCTCTTACTTCTTGGTTATTTTAATGTACTTTTCCAATGATTGATTTTGAGGGACCTGGCCTCTCACTATATGGTTCAACCCCTCTGGGTTTCAATAATTATTATTCGAGTAAGGTCACTCTAAAAGTTTCACACCAAGATTGTCTTGGAAATAATAAATTCTCCACCTAATCTAGAAGAAGGGTAATCTACCACAAGACCACCAAGATTCAATGGGCAGTATTATGAGTGGTGGAAAACTAGGATGTTTGACTTCATCATGGCTGAGGATAGTGAACCGATGGATATTATACTTGATGGTCATTATGTTCCTTTAGAGAAGTCAAGGAGGGATAAGTCACAAAATGGTTACCAAAAGTAGGAGGGAGTTTAATGAAAAAGATAGAAAGAAAATTAAAAAGAACTATAAGGAAAACAAACTGTTGGTTTGTGGAATAGGTCCTAATGAATACAACAAAATCTCTGCCTGTGAAAATACAAAAGAGATCTGGGATTGCTTGAGGAATGCTCATGAGGGCACTACTCATGTGAAAGAATTCTAAGGTCGACTTACTGACTACTCAATATGAAACATTCACCATGAAAGATGGAGAAACCATCCTAGAAATACATACCAAATTGACCTGATTAACAAATGAGCTTCATTATTTTAAAGGGCTGATTTTAGTGTACAATTAAGACAGGAAACTTCTTGGGGTTCTTCTAAGTCTTGGGAAAGAAAAGTAGATGCCATAACTGAATAAAAAAACCTGAAGACCCTCACTATGAATGAACTGATTGGAAATCTAAGAATCCATGAGCTCAATAAGTAGAAAAAATGTAGAAGAATGAAGTAAAAAGGGAAAGATCCCTAGCTTTAAAGGCTTCCAAACTTGATTCAGCAGTAGAGGGCATTGATGTTGCCTGTCTGGAAAAATAAATTCTCAAAGATATAAGGAAGAGTGGTCAGCTCCATAGTAGAGAAAGAAACAACAAGGGAAACAATGTTAAGATGCGTCACAATATGGAAGTCCTGAACATTTCATTAAGGATAGTCCAATGAACAATATTGACTATCAGGATTACCTCAATAGTGGAAGTGACAAGGGAAAGAATAGGACCAGTTCACTGAGAAATAAAGAAGGAAGACTAGAGCTGAATATGTAGTAAAGTAAGTTTTGGCAGCATGAAGAGATTCTTTTAGTGAACCTAATAAAGATGAAAAGTTTGGAGATGTTTCTATGCTAGTAGTGGAAGACAGTCGAGTTATCTATGATTCTCTGTTTGCATTCATGGAAAACTCAGAAGATAAAAAAGAAAAGGAGGTTATTCTTTTTGATATGAAGTATAATCTATATAACTACTCTGCTAAAATGATAAAGAGGCTTGCTTGTTGTTGATAGACTTTGTATGTGAACTAACTACTAAGAAGAATACATTAGAAGTGAAAGTAGAGAATTAAGAACATGAGTTGATTGATTTAACTTTCCAAATTTCTAAAATTGAAGAGTTGTTCACAAAGATAAAATCTGAAAATCTGAGTTTGATGAGTAGTCTGAAGAAGGTAAATAAGGTAGATAAAAGGGGAAGAAAGAAAATTCTTGGCTTTAAATTAATCATGAAGAAAGTCTTAGGGATTCTTGAAAACACCTTATTCTACACTTCATAAGAATAAAAAGTTAGAGAGACGACCTAGTCTTCTTGAAAGAAGAGTTGAATAAGTCTCTTAAATAGACTACTTCCTTATCGATCCTTTCTGATTTGACTAGTCAAGGTGTTAATATGGTAGAAGTATGGGCTATCAAGGAGATTCAAATCTTTCATATCTAAAAGAAAGGTTGTTCATCATGTTGGGAGAAAAGGGCACAAACTCACGTGTACTCATTGTGGAAGAGATGGATATTTAAAAGAAAGATTCCATTACTAGTTTAAGGCTAAATTGAGGAGTACTAAATACATTTAGCGGGAGAATGCATATTCAAAAGGGTTCAAGTCTCTAAAAAGGGTAAAAAGGAAGCTATCACCACCTAGATGGGGCAGAAGGGATTTGATCACACCATTATCATCCTATGGGGAACTCAAACTTAAGTGTGTTCCCAAAACCAACTTGTGATCATGATTCTATGTATAAGGAAGGGGATTGCAGTTAGGAAAAAACTTATTGATTGACAGGATTCAAAACATAATAATAAAATTATTGCTTATGTTCTTTCTCTCAAGAAACTTCAATATGGAGGTGTCTCATTTTGAAATAGATGATTTCAAGGGACCTGGTCTGTAGGAAATTCATCTTAAAGAAAGAAGCTTCACCATAATGAATGATATATTATTCAGTGTCACTCCTATAATTGGCTACAATAAGAAGGTAGATATCCTTTGTAAAATAAGTGCATACGAGTATAACTCATCTCCATACCTTGGCAGGTATACATCCTTGGGAACATCTTAGGATGAGAATAGTTGAAGCAATCACAAGTATAATATTTTGTCAAAAGGAGAGGGACCCGTTCCCATTATCTAGTTAGTGACAAAATAATGTGCCTTAAATTCATTATATTTCTATTTGAAAAAGGTCACATGTCTTCTCCTACCAGAACAAAAGCTCTCAAGTTTAATCCAGTGTAAAGAGTAACACCTTTAGTAATTAAATGTGTTAATTCAAAAATTCCTATTAAAAGGTCATCTCCTTAACTACAAACTTAAATCCTTTTATTTTATCCTCTTTTCAAGTAACTCAGAACATCATTTTCTTCCTTAATAAAAATTGGTCCTTCTTACTTTCTTAAAAATTGTTGAAATAATAGCTACTGCAAACCCCATGAAAGAATTATCCTCAGATCAACCTCAAGAGTTACATAATAATTTACCCATTAGTCATCTTTATGAAATTTTTGAAACCCTTACTGAAACTATTTCAATCAAACCTCTATGTTCCAGTAAAAACCCTGATGAGTTAACCTTGAAATTTTACTTAAATCAAGGATTTAACTCACCAAGTGAACAAGAAACATCTCAATGAGAACTTCCCCATTCCTAAAAAAAACCAGAGTTCTTTCAGTTAAATCCCCTATTTGACCAACTGGTTGATGATAAAATTCCTGTAAAGTAGGTAGATCCATTCAGCAACATAAATTAGGTAGCTAAAAATTTTCTTTTGCTTGGACATGATCCCAAGGGAAGTTCTTCTAGTGGAGAAGAGCAAATAGTAGGAGAAAAGGATGATTTAAAGAAGGATAGGGAGTTTGTATTAACTCCAAATAAGGAAAATAAAGAGGATAGGGATGGACAACCTCTAGTTTGGAAAATAAATAAACTAAAAGTTAGTAAAGGAAAAAGGAAAATAATTAACACTTGCATAAAAGTTACTAGATCTTATTCTACTCATGGGGTCAAAGAAAGTTTATTAGCAGATGCCATGAAGCAACACAAATCTTGCACCATTAAAAGAAGAAAACTAAAGGAATTTATTGTTGACAAGGACAAAAATATTGAAGTAATAGACATTAGAGATGATAAAGATCTAAATTCTGATATTTTTACTGCAACTAAGAGAAAAAGACAAAAAGTTCATGATGGTAAAAAGACCAGGTCCTCTTACTCAAAGTCTGGCAGTCGTACTGTAATTGCTGTAAACAGGAAGAAACACATAGATATAAATAGAAAGAAAGTCTCTAACGGACCTGGTCCCCATAAGATAAAAACTAATGAAGTTCAAGAACCAAGTGGTGACTCAAAGAGAAGAAGAAAAGAAAAAAAATAAGATTGTTCCTAAAGAAGTAAGGAATGCAATCATGAAAACCTAGAAAGTGTTATCTGGGAGAGTATTTGGTCCAAAGATTTATGAAAAACCTGGTATGGTAGAATTAGTTGAATATGAGAAACACCAAGGTTGAATGCACCTACTAGAAGAATCGACTCCTATGTAATTTAAAAATAAAGTTTGAGAAGTTTATTATACCATGGACTTCTTAGAAAATAGGATGAGTCTTACCAGTATAGTACAAGGAAAGGAGATATACCTGGATGAAGAAACATTAGGGAGAATAGTAGATGTACCTATTGTAGTGGTGAGAATTATGACAAAGCAACACCCTACTATAAAATACGTGATTGAGGCATCAAAGGTTGGAGGAATAATAACAAATACTGTAAAAAAAGGTTGAAAAATGAGTATTATCTAAGATTTTAGTTTATCAACAAGGTCCTACTGCCAAGGTAAGGAAAGAGAACAATTTTCTCTAGTGTTGACTTGTTCTTGATGGAATGTTTGAGTACGTTTGAGTTAGTAAGCTTACCTACTCTTATGATAGGGAACATGAAGAAGGTAATCTGTGAGAATGATAGGAAATATGGAATTCCATTTGGGTACTTGCTCAACAAAGTATTCAATCACTTTGGGGTAATTGAGAGAAAGGTAACCCAGGAATAGTCAAACAAATATTCAGTCTAACAACCTTGGTTGAGAATGAGTGCATTAGAGGGAAATAGGTACTGTGTCAGAAGTGTTAGAAATTTTGGCTATTAAATAAATAATAACCAAGAAAATGGAGGATTTGAGGCTTATGTTAGCAGCAAAGAACACTAAAATAATACTTGAAACTGTATAATCAAAAGTTGTCCTCTAAGGGTCCTGGTGCCACTGAAGAACTAGCAACGAAAAATGGAAAGATCAAGGAAAAGTTGTTGAATTAACTAGTGAGGTTCAAGGTCTAAATGTTGAAGTAAAGACCTTCACTAAACAGTTATTAGACGTTCATCCTACTAAGGCTGCTAGAATGGACATGCTACTAAAATCACTTTCCCTTAAGCCCTCTTCTTCCTGAATCTTAATGTGTCAGTCTCCTATGTCAGCTTTTATTCTAACCTTTGGCAGTAGTTATTTAATGTTCTATTTTGGTGAATTGAAATGGTGCTAACAATGAATGAATTTTTGCTTCTGTGCTTTATTTGTTTTCTTTACTTTAAGTTATTCTTCATGTTAGTGTTGCCACAATAGCCATGAGTTAATTAGCTTATACTTATCTTTAGTTTTGGTTTACTGATAATCCTTTTCAAAGATTCCAAAAGAGGGAATAATGACTTCATATATGAGGACCAGGTGACCAGGCATGTGTATGCGCTTAGATATGTAGGCATAATGACTAAAAGAAGGAATTATATGTTAAGACATAGTAATAGGGAGAGGCATACAAGTAGTTTTTACGGTAAATGACAATAAAGGAAAAGGTCCTTGTATTGAATAATGATGGGGGGAACGTAATGATAGAGGGAACATACACCTTTATATGCTAATCACACTGATTAAATATGATGAATTTGCATTGATGCTCAAAACTGTATGGTCAGTTTGTAATTATCAAAAAAAGGAGGAAAATTTCTATATGTATTTTAATGATGAGCATCTAAACTTCAAGGGACCAGGTACAATACAACTAGCATGCGTTGTCTACATAATTTTGTCCTCTTTTGTAATAAACTTTAAGGTGCTATTTTATACTAATTAGGATAACTTGTCCAAAGATATTCCCTAATAATCACTCATCTATAAAATAGAAGAGATACTTTTTCATTAAATGAGTTTTTAGCACAAACTAAAGAGGGATGAGAGGCAGCAAAAACTCTATTTCAAGACTGCTCAAGCATTGCTCGTGTTCTTATTATTATAGTACGCTTAAAGAGTGAGTAAGTGTTCTTGAGTGATGATTTGTAATTGAACGACTTATGTTATAAGAATAGTGTTTTAGTTTGTTGAGTGAAGCATTTAGGTAAGTTTCCTAAGATACTGATTAGAGTTAATCAGTCTAGAGGGTAGAGTTGCAAAGATCAGCTTGTAGTAGAGTTACTACAAGAGAAAGAAGCCTAGAGATAGGCTGAAATATAGACTATAATTAGGAGGTTGATTAAAGTGGATTTATTTGATTCTTGTGAAGGCAAGCTATGGTTTTCCTTTTTATGGGTTTTAATGTACAAATCTTGATATTTTACTCTTTCTATATTGTCTCTTACTTCCTGGTTATTTAACTTTTCTTGTGATTGATTTTGATGGACCTGGTCCCTTACGATGTGGTGTAACCCTCAGGATTTCAATAGGCTACATTATGAAGGTGTTTAATTTGATATATATTCTATTGAGATTACGTTGTCCTTGGCAAGATCATTGGAGTACTTTACTAATAGAGCTAAATTGGAAAGGTACATTTCATTTCATACCTTATCTATACATGAATTTGGTTGTGCTCATACAAGAAAAATAATTTTCTATTGGGATGATGATGTCCACATTCTTATAAAGGTGTATTTATACAGGCAAGGATTAATTCGATTAAGAGGACACATAGACACAGTTTTGCTTTGTTTATACCATTGTTGATTTTAAGTAATGGATGTTGTTTACTATTGTATGACTTGTTAAATTTACGATATTCCAATTTAAGGATGAATTGTTTTCAAGAAGAGAGGAATGATATATTCTAGGCTTGCCCACTTACACTAACATTGACAAGTCCAATGTGAATCAAGAAGATGCTAATGATGGAAAAGGAGCCCGAGAATGAGTCCAAGAATTATGGAAAATCATATGGCTACATACATCTCATGATTTAGAAGCCCAAGTCCAAATAAAGAAGAATGGACCCATATAGGTTTAGATTAAATTCAAAAAATTTCACTTTCCTATTTTGAATTTACCTAGTTTAATATTTCCCACTTTAAAGGTTTCCTAGTTTAAAAGATTCATAGTTTAAAGTTTTCTAGGTTTATGTATTTCCATTAAAGAAGAATTAGAATTCCATGCCATTTGGATACGTTTTTTCCTATACAGGGATGGATTTTCTTATTTTGAATACAAGATATTGATTAATAATATTTGAGAGGTTTCTCTTCTTTACACTTTTCTGTGTGATGACTTTTGATTTATCTTGCAATCCTATTAGAATAGTTCTTTAGGAGGTAAGATTAATTATTGATTTGATATCTTTGACTTCTATTAAAGTTAATTAAAGAAGGTAATTAGTCTTATACTAATTATTTTTTTTATTTTATTCGAAGTAGGGGTCTAGATCACTTTGATCTAAGTTCTTGAATTGACTCCATTAGTCTTAATCCATTAATTTTAAATACTAATATCAGTTAGGGTTTTTAGCCCTGATCTTAAAATATGGGGATTTTATTTTTGAATTTTATATATCTTTTGATTCCTATCTTTAATCTCAGTATTTTTGCTTTGAATTGTTTTCTTGTTTATTCAAGTAACCCAATTCTTATCAGGTCCAGTTACCATTAATTGAGGATATCCTAAAGACAAACTTTAGGACCCTTTATGGTCATTATGAGTTCCTAGTGATGTTTTTTGGGTTACCTAATTCCCCAACTATGTTTATGGATATGATAAATCATGTGTTCAAGCCTCATTTGGATTTTTTGTGACTATGTTCATAAATGACATCCTTGTGTTTTTGAGGAGTAGAGAGAAGCATATGCAGTATTTAAGGATTGTCCACCAGAATTTGAGAGATCATATATTTTTTGCCAAATTCTCTAAGTGTGAGTTTTGGCTCAAGTCATTCACATTCCTTGGGCATGTCGTGTCTAAGGATGGGATTATGATAGACCCAATGAAGATTGAGGCTATTTGTGATTGGGGTAGACCTACATCTTCGTCTGAGGTTCATAGCTTCATTGGTTTGGCTAGTTACTATAGATGATTTGTTGAGAGTTTTTCTACCATTGCATCACTGATGACTAGATTGACTTTGAAGAAGGTTCCTTGTCGATAGTTCAAGGTATGTGAATTAAGCTTTGGAAATCTCAAAGGGTTCTCACTTTAGCTCCTATCTTTACTCTTCCAATTGAGGGTGAGGTATTCATCACGTATTATGATGCTTCTGGTATCTATTAGGGTTGTATGATAATGCAGTAGGGTCATGTTATTTCTTATGAGGTGAGATAACTAAAGGTGAACAAGCGTCACTACACTACATATGATTTAGAGTTGGCAACAGTAGTTTTCTCTCTTAAGATTTAGAGACATCCTATTTATGGTGTGTATTGTGATATCTTTATGGATCATCATAGTCTTCAACATCTTATAACCTAGAGAAAACTTAATTATAGGCAGCGTAGATGGATCGAGTTGCTTAAGGATTCTAACATCTCTATATTACACTATCCGAGTAAGAAAAATATGGTAGCGAACACATTAAGTTGGAAGACGATCAGTATGGGGATCTTGGCTTTTATTTTATTTCCCCAGAGGTCATTGGCATGAGACATTCAGTCCTTAGCAAACATGATGGTGAGACTTGATATTTTAGGCACTAGGAGGATTCTTGCTAGTGTTGAGGAGAGGACTTTACTATTTGAGAAAATTCAGAGTTGTCAGTTTGAGTATTACTATCTTTTCATCATTCTTGATTAGGTGTGGAGTGGTGAGTCCAAGAGGGATACAATAGATTCTGACGGTGTCTTGAGATTTTATTGCTGCATTTGTATTTTGAGTGTTGATGAATTAATTCAGTTGATCTTGTATGGGGCTAACAACTCTAGATTTTTTATTCACCCAAGTACAACCAAGATGTATAGATATTTTAGGCAATAAAATTGGTAAAGTGTTATGAAGAGAGAAGTGACAGGCTTTGTTGCTCGTGGCCTATATTATTAGTAGGTTAAGGCGGAGCATCAAAAACTGGCTTGTTTTAGAGATTTCCCATTCTCCAGAGGGAATAGGAATAATTTATAATGGTTTTATTAGTGGTTTGCCTCATACTTCCAATTTTTCCAATGATATTTGGGTTGTTATCGATCGGCTGACCAAGTCGGCATAATTTATCAGTATTCAGATGTCCTTTAGTACTGAGAGATTGGCTTATATCTATGTTTGTGAGATAGTATATTTGTATGGTGTGCTTATATCTATCATTTTAGATGGGTTTAATTATTCACTTTTAGCTTTTTAGAGAGAATTTCAGGAGGAGTTGGGTACTCTAGTGGATCATAGTACACCTTCCATCCCCAAACCAACAGACAGTCGAAGTGGATTATTCAGGTTCTTGACGATATACTCTGAGCCTATATTATGGATTTTGGAGGTCAATGAGAGCAACACTTAAGATCTACTATTTGAGTATTAAGATGGCACCTTTTGAGGCTTTATATTGTAAATGATGTCATTCTTCGATTGGGTGTATTAAGACTTCCAAGATTAGACCCCGTGGTAAAGATTTGCTTCAAAAGTTGTTGGATAGAGAGGGTAATTCAAGACAGTTTGAGGGAATCAGAGTAGGCAGAAGGATTATGTAGATCGTAGACTTTGTGCCTAGAGATTCAGAGTATGTGACATGTATTCCTCCATGTATCACCCATGAAGGATGCGAAGAGGTTCAGGAGAAAATTCAAGGTCAGCCACAGATGTGTTGGACCCTTTGAGATTCTTCGCACAGTTGGTGAGATGGCTTATGAGTTAGCCTTACCACTAGATTTTCTTGATATGATCCGATTTTCCATGTTTCTATGTTGTTGTAATACATTCTTGACCCTTTTCATGTGCTTATATAGGACTCAGTTTGGTTGGATGAGCGGTTGACCTTCATGGAGGAGCCGGTGCTTATTTTGTCTAGTGATACCAAACGGTTGCACACTAGAGAGATTCTAGTAGTTAAGGTTTAGTGGAGACACTACCCAATAGAGAAGGATACTTGGGAGATTTAGGGAGAGATGCAGACCTAGTATTCTCACTTGTTTGAGGTTCCAAGTACATCCCAATCCTTTAGTTTTGCAGACAAAAGTTGTTTTAGTAAAGGATATTGTTATGACCCTCTAGGTCATCTTCTATATTTTCACTTATTTTTATTGCTTAGAACTTTTCTATAGCTGCTCTAATTTATTTATGACTTGCTGAAACTGACAATTATATCATCAGGCAGTTGGTTGGTTTTTAGAGCGAATTCCCTGTTTAAAATCTTTACTAGTTCAAATTTGTTGCTAGATGAAAACTTTAGTCAAACAACATCGTATACCAATTTTGACAATTTCAACAACTCCAGAAATCAATTTTCGGTGGGATGGACCCTTGGTTTGGATCCAGAGGCTTCAAGAGTAATTTTAGGTTATTGGCCGGAAATTAAGAAAAATGTTAAGCGGGTGTGGGACCTACTTTTCACTGAAATAACCACGAACAGAATATTTGACTGTGCCATTGAGCCAGAACCATTGAATTTGAAAGGATAACATAGTTGTTGTATACAATATTCCAAATAAATTCCAAAGGTTTCGCAAAGACTTGAAAACATTCCAAGTCTCCAGCTGATGCAAGAATATTTAGTGCAACTGCTAAAGCGGCCTTTGGTGCTTTAGCAGCACTTTCATCACTTTAGCAGACCTTTGGATACTTTAGCATCCTTGACCTAATGACAAGTTTCGCTTTAGTATCTAGTTGGCCACTAAATCGCTAGTGTCTTTAGCGCCAACCGGCCGCCTAGCGGCCTATCATGTTAGTGAGGTACAACTTGAACGACCTGATGGGTGCTTTAGCACCTAATGCTAAAGTGAACCAGTGTTGGCTTAAGCAACATTTGCGTACCTAGAAAGTGTATAAATACCCCACTTAGCGCAATTTTTACCATTTTTCAACCAGTCTCTAGAATATTGAGCCCTAAAAAGTGGAAGAGCTTTTTTAATATCAATTTATGCATTTCTTCTTTGAATTTTTGGTAAGATTCCATTAATTTAATGGTTAATTCCTCCATATTTTCCTAAAAATCCATAAAGTATTTGTTGATTGGTTGTAGAAATATTAGAGATTGGAATTCAACCATTGTTGAGGGTAAATGTTCCTTGACCATAGAGGAATGTTGTGTTGGTTTCTAAAGTGTGATTGCACAAATGTACCCTACATGAGAGTTTTAGATTATTTCAAACCCAAAACACAATATTTCGATATGGGTATCATTGTTCTTATTTTGATGGGTAGATTAGGATTTTTATAATGTCACATCTTGCGGAGGCTTCTTATAATGGAAAATTAGTGTTCAGTTAATTCTTTGGCATTCAGGTAGGGTAGTCTTACTCTCTTAATAGATTGAGCTATTTCGTAGCATGATTATGATATTATGCTAGACATGGGATGGGATATTGGTGTTGGAAGCATGATTGATTTTATTTGAGTTAGTTGGAATGTATAGGCTATCTAAAAAACCATAATTTAGGCAATTGACTTAGTTGATCATGTTTTAGGGAGAATTTCAATCATAGGAATAATTATGGCTTAATTTACATCTAGAAATGAGTTTTGATACCTTAGCCTAGTCTGAGTAGAATTTGCCTAATGAATTTTGGTGATTAGAAGTAGGCCCCTCTGGCCTATCTTAGGCAAAGATTTGTGTTAGCCTTTGTAGACTTAATTATGAATGACACACCCTTATTAATGCTTATTTTTGAACCTTGAAGAGATTAGATGCTTATTGATTGTGCTAGTTTGGTATTTGAGAGTTAGTGCTAATTCCAGATTAGTTTTGATGGATAATGGTTGTGATTCAAAGATATGTCTTATGATTATGATTTATTTACATGGTTTGTTGACATGGTCTAATGATAAATTAGTTCCAGTTTGAATTCACCAATTAATGATGATATTGATATGTATATGAATCTCGATTCAAGTCCAGCATTTGATAATGATGTTGACAATATGAGTTCTGGTTTAAGTCCAGCATATGATGGTGATGATGATAATACTATTGAGTGTTGGTTCAAGTCTGACATTTTTGGAGTTATTTATGATATGATATGTTTTGGGTGGATGCTTGATCATGGCATGATAATTGGGAATCTATGGTTATTGTGTTATTTACTTTCCTTAATTGTACCTTATAGGCTTATGGGGGTCTGGATAGGGTTAGTTATTTTTCTTTACTTACTGGCTTATATGGGCTAACTTAGTAGTTATAATGGTGTGATCTTCACATCACTTTCAATATTTATTTATTTACTTATTGATAGTGGTGTTGGAGGTTATTTCTATGTTTTCCCTTTTACTTTGACTTAGCTTGTTTATCTTGTATTTTGTCATATTTATATCATGATTTAGCTTAGTTGGCCGATGATTCATGCTGAGTACTCATGATTTTGGTATTCATACAACACTTTTGTACCATTTTTAGTGTATATCCAAGTACTATTTGTCTCCATTGGTGTGATGCTCGTTCAGGGTTGATTTCAGAGATTAGGTAAGATCTTGGAGTCGGAGTTACCCTTTTTCCTTCTACTTATCTATGTCTATTCTTTCATTTTAGAGACAGATTTTATTCGACTTTTTAGTACTTATGGTTCATTCATAGTATCTCTTGTACCGATATTACTAAATCTGGGATGGTTGTTGCTCTTTTATGTATCTATTAGACTGTTATGAATGCTTTATTTTTGTCTAACTCTTTAAATTTTGATTTTTAGCTTTTAGGTAATTCTCCACCAAGTTATCCCATTGCTTATGGCTCCGAGCTACAGTTTGTTTTACCTACTTGTGGAATAAAGTAGGTGTCATCATTATAGGTGCCATCATGACTTGTAAATTGGATTGTGACACCGATAATTTTTTACTCAATTTGTTATATTTCCAAATCATAATCTTACCAAGAAGCAACATTACACCCAGGTTGGCAGGCTGTGATGGACAAGGACCTTGAGGTATTAGACACCAGTTGAACATGAGATATAGTTGAAACTTCATTTAGAAAGAAATCACTAACCTACAAATGGGTGTATAAGTAAAGGTTAAATAAGATGGCACAATGGAATGTCTAAAAGAAAAACTAGTCAAAAGAGAAGACATAAAAAAGAAGGCATAAATTATACCATTACATTTTCCCCAATTATGAAAATGACGACCATAAGTTGTATTTTGGGGATTACGAAAAAGAGAGATTGGAAATTGTGTAAGATCAATGTCAATAATGCTTTCCTATACAAAGATTTGGAAAAGGAACTACTTATGAAGTTTCTATCAAGGATTATTTCTCTATCCCCTACTCATGTTTGTCAATTTTGCAAGTCACTTTAAGGGCTTAAACAAGCATATCGTTAATAGTATGCTCATCTTTCTTTAGATTTTGGTTCCAAAGGGTTTAAATCATCCCCCAATTTTCATTAACTGTTCTTCAAGGCATATGGTACTTTGATGATTGTCATTACGGTTTATATCAATGATATTTTGATAATAGGAAAAAACAAAGATGAGATTGATGAGGTAAAGTTGTTGCTAAATTTATAATTTTGTATCCAAGATATAGACAAATTAATCTATTTTTGGGGGGATCAAAAAATTCTTTATGAACCTAGAGGTGTTATGTCCACTCAGTGTAAGTTTCACGACCCAATTTCTCAGGTCATAATGGCCCTACTACAACCCACCATTAGGCAAGACAACCCCGTAATTCGAAACTACTACAAATGATCTACCAAGAGAATGAAAGAGAGAATGAAAAATAGATGTAATAAAAAACTAACATACATAAGATAACCCCAAAACATGGTGAAATCAGTACAAGAGGTTCTAGTATAATAATAATATAAAAGAAACTATCAAGGGAATTACACTAATACAACTCATCTTTGAATACAACATAGAGACTAGTCTAGTACATAAGAGGGAGAAAATTAATACTCTAAACATCAGGAGCTTACCCTATGCCTCTGAACAATGGCTTCTCTACATGACACACAAACACTGGAGATAACCCGTACTATAATCTACAGGATACAAAAGTGTAGTATGAGTTCCAAACATGTGGTACTCATTAGTAACTATCGACTGAGCTCCAAACATAATGCAGATATATACAACTTATAAATAGAAATAATGTCAAAACCTAAATGTCCAACAACCACATAATAAAGCTAGTAATATAATCTATCCTACTTATATCTAAGAAACTGACATTAAAAGGTTAAGGAAGCTTTAAGGATGAACTATCCCATTCTAGCCGTAATTAGGAATCTCAACACTATACCGTATATCACCAGCCAATATACGATTAAAGGGTGAAAGAAGGAAAAATAACAATATACAAGTCCAAAAAATAAATAAACAATCTAAATAAATGAAGGAAGGGAGGGATATACAGTAATGCCATAGCTATATATAAATAGATACACATATACAAATAAGCAAGGTCAATTCAAGGTATAACTTAAATCATCAGATAAGCATCTTAAGTCCTCATAATCATAGCAGGAACTAGTTCTTGTATAATTAGGGTTTCTAATTCATATGTCTAATCATGAGTTAATCATGCATAATAATATAATCTAAAGATAAAAGATCCAGAATCATACCTTAAATCTAAACACTGGATCATTAATGAAATTGCCATAAACCACCCATAGCAATGATCATAAAAATAATAATAATAATAATAGCAATGTGAATACAAGTAACCGGCTAGTCAAGAAAAATAATACCTTACCGATCCTTTCACGAACCCCCACCGCCCTATGCTCAAAAGGTTCGACCAATATATAACACACCACAAGCCATACTTATTACCCATACTTATGCAACCCCTAAAAAGACAGATAGATATAGGGACATACTGGTGATAGGTAATGCACATGCAATAATGAATGCCAAGATATAAGTCGTACTACTATAATTGACCAAAATAACATAAGTAACCTAGTGTATAACCTTACATCATCAGTATCATAATTAAATCAAGACTCAAACGGATAAATATAGAATAAATATTTGAACTAAAACCTATAAATATATAATCAATAATTGAACATAAAGAAATAAATATAATAAATAGCCATACTAAAATCAATAAATATAATTAATAGAAAAACTCAAACATGTAAATATAATCAATAGCCCGACTTGAACCAGTAAATATACTTTGTGTCTTTAAAAAATTTGCAGACTCTAAACCATGGCTAAAAGGAGTGTAAATTCATAAAATTATTTCTCGGAGTGACCTCTGAGACTAAATTATCATAAAAGTTTAGAAAGAGTCTGAATATCTCCCAACCAGGGTAACTAGTAATAACATAATAATGGATTGAAATGTATCACGGTCAAATCTCAAAATCATCATTTATAGTTTCAAAGGCTCATATGTATCCATTAAGATGGCATGATTCCTATGATGATAAATCTATTTTAAGTGAGGGTGAAAAGTGGAATTTTGTCTCTTTGTAGGAAAATAGTAGTAAAATCATATTTTAGTTGGAATCGTATCATTTTCCATTTTATTGATCATCAATGTACCTAATCTATGGATACTATAACTAGTATTCACACAATGAAGTCATAAACTTCAACATGTTTATAAACTATGTCTACATCCTTTACAATGAAAACACTTCCCGAAATCTAGTAAATATCATAACACAACCTTTGTCCTAATAAAAGGTAGATATCAGACACAAGAATAACCGTAAGATCTGGGAATCATAATCACAATCCATCAAGTATGTAGTAACCTTATTCTAAGGTTCATTAATCTCATCAATGCCCAAATGCTAGCAACCTGGTGTAATAGGATCCTAGAAGCAAAAAAGGTATTTCACCTTATGGGTTAATTCACCCATCTAATCCATAAACTTCTATAATCAAGACTAAGTCACCGTGTTCTATCCATAGTCAATCTTAACATTCACATTCACATGTAATATATAAAACATATTATCTTGTGAAGAAGAGTAGACAAAATCATACCTGAATGCTAAGCTGCAAGTCCTTTAATGCCACCACGATATCAAAATCATAATCAAAGCATCATTTCGAGTAAAATAATACCTATATTACTATATTTACAACGGGTCTAGAAATGGACCCCAAAAATAGGTTTGAAAATTAAAGGGTTAAAATTATAATTTTTTATGAAATACATTCCCCATAACCATAGAAGTATATAGATGAAAATACAAGTGAAAATGAGTTAAAAATAAGATTCAAATAAAAAAAACCACTTTAAAACTTTATCAGCAAAAACCCATATTGAATAAAGAATTTGAAGTTGTTTTTGTTAGCATCCTATATTTATTTATGTTGTATGTTTTAATAATGATAAACCAATAAGTGAAATTTGTATGATATTGAATATCCCTAATGATGGAAGGAGATCTCATACAAAGGACATTGAACATCTAAAATAATGGGAGGATATATTGCATAAGGAAAAAAATATTCCCTCAACGAAGATCATGCTAACTATGGATCCACATCAATGTAGGATATCTTTTGACAAGGCAAAAAAAATCATATCAACTAAAGATCCCAATCGACAAGGCAATTGGACGCACCTCAGGAAATGGCCAAAGGAGAAGAAACATCTACCCCTTGCAAGGCCATATCTGATATGGACATTTATAGATGTAAGAAAGTAAATCTCACCAAGTATGGTCATATCTGATATGAACATACCATAAGGTGGAAACTCTCTAAATCAAGGAATCAACCCAAATCCTTAACTAAGAAAAAATCTCTTGGGTTTTCTTATGAAAAAAAGAAACATATGCAGCAGAAGACTATAAAGGTTAGAAAGTAAGAAACAAGATACTACCCAAATTTCAGGAAGAATCTTAAGTTGTCTCAATCTTAGTCTCACAAAGCTTTGTGATCGGAGATGGTTCTACGCACTTTAGTGTTGTTATCCTAGCTTATTTAGCCTTGTTGTTATGACTTATCAAGTACTTAGTGAGTAAATAATGATATAAGTAATCATCTAAGATCTTAAGCATGTGATTACAATGTTTAAATGTTATTTTCAAATAAGTTTGGATTCAAATTGATCATTTAGAGTCTAGACGAGAAAACTAGTTTTACTAGCTTGAGCTAGGTGTCGTTCTAGTTGATCTCGATGGATTCTAAGGTTTTAAATGTTTTACTAACGGTTTTATTGTGTAATTATGTGTGTAAAAACCTTTTTATAATGTTCAAAGTGAAATTGGATCAATCCAAGAGTTAAACAATAAGTTAAAGATCAACGTGGGTAAGCCTAGTCTTAGCTCGAGTTTCTAGTTCATCATTTTTGATATTGTATTGTTTTCATCTCTAATAAGTGGTGTTTAATGATATAGGATGATTTATGAGTTTGTTTTTATGATATATGAATGATTAAAAGGCTGTAAAATGAGTGGAAGCAACACCAAAAGGCTTGGGATGGAGAAAAATTGCATAAAGCAAAGTTAAGTGTCTAAATTGCAATTCAAGTTAAGCCACACGATATAGGGGACACTCACCACTCTATACTATGAAATAAACAAAAAGAAGAGCCACTAATTTCAGGGGAGTAAGAAATAATATATGAGACTTATTCCCTAAGTCCACACACGACCAATAGAACCTTCCTATAAATAGGACACTTACACAATTTTTTTTGGGACTTTTGGATGTATTTGTCTTTGGAGAGGGGTTTATAAACACTTTTTTAGGGTTTATTTCTCTTTAATTTATCTTCTTAATGGATTTTATCATGTGTTCATTAAATTGGATTACGGTTATGTCGATTAGTGGATAAACGCCCCCTTTTTGGGGTTAAGGCCAAGAACATGTTTAATTTCAATTTGAATTTAGTTCATTTGGATTTATTACCATATTTATTTATTTATCATTGTTATCAATATTTTAAGGATTTGCAACCCTTAGAATATATCAATTGTTGACTTTGTGATCTCGAGAGGGGAAATTAGAAGATAGAACATGGGGATAGACAGAGTAAGGTTCTTATTCTTTTATAAAATAAGGAATTTGAATTTGAGACTAGGATTGGGATAAACCTAGAACACTTGACTGGTTCACCATGGGATGAAATATAAATGCGTTTAGCTTAATTCTCACCTTCCCGCTCAATGATGTAGTTGCGGGTCTAAGTTAGATAGGTGATTAGAGGCTCGAGAGACCATGATCATAATATAAACACCGTGAATCAATGATCAAGATAAGAAATCTAACGAATGAGATTCAATAGCGTAATATGATTATTTCTAGTTCTTTAACCACGAGCTTTCATCCATTGATTTTCCAAAGTCTTTACTTTCCCTCATTATTTTAGTTTACTTTTAGTATATAACCTTTCAAAACTCTTTTGGTTATGTTGTATCACTTTAATCTCAATAGTTAAACTAGAATTGAATAGTTTTTTGACACGTCTCTAAGGGATCAATATTTGATTTTATTTAAGACACTGTATTTCTTGGTGAGACCACGAACACTTGCATGTGAACTTGGGTTCAACAAATTTTTTGGCGCCTTTTTCGGGGACTTGTAAATTGGCAACAATTTTTGTTTTAGTTTTACTTCATAAATTTCTTTGGTTATTTACTCTTTATCTTGGTATTGAATTTACAGGAAAAAGGTTACGGGTCACTAAATTGGTAAGGGATAGAGAGTTGGTTGAACCAAGCCCCAAAGTCGAACAACGCCTCCATCAATAATGGATATATGCAAACCTTCTCCCCTGTATCCCATAATATCAAGAGGAACAAGTCAATCATTCTGTAATAGCTGAAGATCAACCAGCCCACAGGACAACTTGAGAAGTAGAAATCCCACTTTCGACAAATTTGACCTCCCCTTTTCTGAAATCGACTACAGGAGGTAACTTTGAGCTGAAACAGAACATGGTGCAACTTTTGATAAGTAGTGGACATTTTATGGGGCTTTCTCATGAAGATCCACAAGCCCGTCCATGGATATTTCTAGAGATCAGTGACACATTCATCCCTACGGGTGTGTCAACTGATTATGTTAGGCTGAAACTATACCTCTTTTCACTATTGGGGGAAGTGAAGAAGTGGTTGAATGCTGAGCCAATAAAGTTAATCACAACCTAGGATAATTTAGCCCAAAAATTCCTTATCCGATTCTTTCCATCTATCAAGAATGTGTGACTGCACAATGAGAATATGTGCTTTAAATAGAAGCTAGATGAGAATTTATATCATGCATGGGAGAGGTTTAAAGCCCTTCTTTGGGACTATCCACATTATTAACAGTCCAATGAGGAACTAGCTCACACTTTTGTTAAGGCACTTGATCATAACACTTAAAATTTTTATAGATTCATTTGTAGGTGGTAAATCTTTGGAATTGATGTACAATTAGTTGTATAACTTGTTGAACCAGATTGCACAAGGAAATCCAAAATGGCATATGGACTTAAGAAGTGCTACAAAGAAAGTTGTAGGTGTGTTGAAGGTGGACCAGTTTACTACTATATCCACTCAGATTACTACATTATAGAATCAGTTAACAAATCAATATAGCAGTATAAAATTAGGGGTTACACAGCCTATAGCAATAATTGATGCACTTCAGCAACAAGCACTTGGTGCGTGATTTATGGGAATAGTGGTCATTTTGCATATATATGTGTTACCAATCCCGAGTCACTAATATTTATGGGCAATGTTCAAAGTCTAAATTGTGAGAATGCCTACAATCTAAAGTAGAAGACTCAACTACCAAATCAACAATGAAACACCCAACAACAGTAGTTTCAGCAGTAGCAACTTTACTGAAATCATGCCATAACCCAAAGCATCAATGTTGAAGGGATACTAAAGAAAATTATGGACACTCAGGCACAGTTGGCTGTAGATATAAAGTGCCAGCAAATGGATATAAGGATCTTGGAGTTGCACATAGGTCAGATAGCAGCTGCACAGAATACTAGGGCTCAAGGTGGTTTGCCAAGTGATACTGAAAATCCTAAACAAGTAATGACAATTACTTTGATGAGTGGTAAAGGGCATACTGGAGAATCTCCAAAGAAAACTAAGGAGGTAGATGCTGATTTGGTACCTAAATAGGTACATGACAGAGTTATTGAAAATTTGAGAAAATCTGAGTACTCTTAAACAAAAGTTGTTGAACAAGTGAATGATAGACCACCACTACCTTTTCCATAGAAACATATGAGGGAAAAGGAGGATGCATGCTTCAAAAATTTCTTTGACACGTATATACATCTTCATATTAACCTTCATCTTTTAGATGTTTTAAAGGGAATGCCCAAGTACGCTAAGTACTTGAAGGATGTGGTCACTAACAAAGTTAAGCTGCAGGATGTCAAGACAGTAGCACTCACAGAAGAGTGCAACTCTGTGGTGAAGCAGAGGATGCCTCAAAAGCTCAAAGATCCTGGGAGATTAATTCTCCCTATTCAAATTCAAAATAGTGACATGGTCCTTGCACTGAGTGATTTGGGGGCGAGTATCAACTTGATTCCCCTATCTTTGTTAAACAAGTTGGAAGTAGGAAATACAAGACCGAGCTCTGTGATACTCTAATTGGCAAACCAGACCTTTGCCCCTCCTGAAGGAATCATATATGATGTGCTCATAAAGGGCAAACCAAACCTTTGCCCCGATTCATTAAAATATGCTTTTAGTTGAACTAACAATGAGTGATGAGTAACATGCCTTAGTCACAAAGATTCAAGAAGAGATTTTGGTCCTTAAGTCTCTATATGACCAACTTGAAAAAACCCTACCCCAATAATATTGAGAAGTTTATAGAGAGTGTTTAGAGATTGTTTTGATCTTCTAAAGTGTAGAATAAGGGACCAAATACTGTTATAAGATGTGGGATCTTAAGGGCTTTGGGTAGGAAATTTCCGAAATACCCTCAACTTAAAACGTGTAAAAAGAAGGCATGAAGGTATGGTTGACCCCTCAACTCGTGTCCACAACATACGAGTGGTACCCTCAACTTGGGTACTTAATTAGAAAGTTGGACATCACATTCTGTCCAACATACAACTCCCTTGGTCTAACTCATACTATCACCATACGATTAGTATCATTCAAGTCATACCCTAAGTGGGACATCTAGGCTAGATACTAGAAAACATACAGTTGGGCACTATACTTTTCGTATCATAAACATACGACTCGTATGGAGTCTTCTTGTACAAAGGAAAGAACATCTCCAACATAACATTGATGAACATACGACTAGGGTCCCTAAAACCATACCCACACCATACGACTCGTATTATTGGTCGTTACAAGAACAGTGAGCTCAAAGCTCAGGAAATTTCAAACGACCAAAACCCAGGGTGTTTCAATTCTCTCCATCTGGATCAATTGTCCTCAAATGATGGAACCAGGCAGTACAAGGCCGATTTACACTCCAACATCCCTACTCTGACATTTAACAAAATTAGAAAACAAAGATAAAAGGAAATCAATCTTTTCTTTAACTAAGTTAGAAAACAAAGATGTTATGAAGAACATATACCTTCCGGTCAAATTTTTATAGAAGAAAACTAGAACGGGTGCTTTGACTTCATGTCCTCTTCATCTTCCCAAATATCCTCTTCAACCTCGTTGTTTCTCCATGGAACCTTTACCTAGGCCAAGTACTTGGTCCGCGACCGACAAACCTGCAGATTAAAAATTTCCAATAGGACCTCCTCGTAAGACAAAGAATCAAAAATACCAATATGCTTGATAGGCACTATTTGCAACGAATTACCTATACATTTCCTCAACATAGAAAATGGAATACTGGGTGAATGGAGCTCAAACTAGAAGGCAACTCGAACTCATATGACACATTGCCAATCTTTGTGAATACAAAGTATAGAGCGATATATAAAGGATGGAGATTTCCCTTTTTCCCAAACTACATCACTCCCTTCATGGGAGATACCTTCAAAAGCATCATATCCCCAGCCTCAAACTCTAACTCCCTACGCCTCACATCTCTATAGGACTTTTGGTGACTTTGGAAAGATTTAAGTCTATCCCGAATGACCTTCATCTTCTCCATAGCTTGGTGAACCAAATTCGGGCATAAATTCTCCGCCTCACCAACTTCAAACTACTCAATAAGAGACCTACACCTCCTACCATATAAAGCTTCAAACAATACCATCCAAATTATAAATTGGAATCTATTATTATAAGCAAACTCTATAAGAGGCAAATGCTCTACCAAACTACCACCATAGTCAATCACACAGGCACAAAGCATATCCTCCAACATCTGAATAGTTATCTCTATTTTCCCATCCGACTGTGGGTGAAAGGCAGTATTAAAACTCACCTTGGTCCCCAAACCTTTCTAAAATGACTGCTAAAAGTGAGATGAAAATTGCATACCACAATCCGAGATGATAGAAATAGTTACCCCATTCAACTTTACAATCTCATGGAGATACGACCTTGCATAATCATCAACCGAGAAGTTAGTCCTCACTAGCAAAAAATATGCCGACTTTGTCATCCTATCCAAAATAGCCTAAACCAAATCAAATGGATTCTGAGACCGAGGAAGACCTGTAACATAATACAAATTTATCACTTCCCACTTTCACATAGGAAATTTAATTTTTGATAAAATGCTCTAAGACTCATGTGCTCAACTTTCACTTGTTGGCACACCATGCACTTAGCCACATAATTTTCCATATCCCTATTTATATTATTCCACCAATACATCTCTTAAAGGCCTTGATATATTTTTTTTGAACTAGGGTTAACAACAGAGAGTGACTCATGCGCTTCAGCGAAGATCCTCTCTCGGAAACCATCGACATTGGGAGCACATATCCTTCCTTGGTACCGTAAGTTACCATCACCACTAATCCTTCTATGAACATACATCACCCTTGATCGTCATCAAGATAGGATCTAACATCTGCATCTGCTTGATCTCAGTCCCAATAGATGACTGTGCCACTTTCTGTACAAATACACCACTGCTCTTGGACTTCAACAGATGAACACCATGGTTAGCTATATAGTGAATATCCTTTACCAACTACCACTTCTCCTTTTCCATATTTGTTAAACTCCCTATGGATAACATACTAAGAGCATCATAAACTACATTAGCTTTACCTTGATGATAGTGAAGACTAATGTCACAATCTTTGAGTAAGTCAAGTTATCTCCTTTGCCTGAGGTTAATCTCTTTTTGAGTAAACACATACCGCAGGCTCTTATGATCCAAAAAGCTATCCACATGCACTTTATACAAATAGTGACACCAGTTATCAATGAGAGTACCACAGCTAGCAATTCCAAATCACGAGTCAGATAATTCCTCTCAGCCACCATTAACTACCAAGAGGCATTTGCTATCACCTTTCCATGTTACATTAGAATGCAACCAAGCCCCATACGGGACACATAATAATAAACCAAAAACTTATCAGTGACCTCGATAAATACAAAATTGGAGCCAAAGTTAAATTTTCCTTGAGCTTCTCGAAACTACCCTCCCAAGTATTAGAATCTCACCTTCTTCTAAGTCAATATTGTCAATGGGGAAGCAATAGTCAAAAAACTCTCCATAAACCTCCTATAGTAACCTGCTAAAACAAAGAAACTCCATTATAGTAACCCGCTAAAACAAAGAAACTCCATATATTAATTGAATTCGTGGGTCTAGTCCACTCCTTTGCCATGGCAATGTACTATGGACCTACCATGCTCCCTTTACTAAAAATGATATGACCAAGAAAAGTGACAGTGTTCAACCAGAATTCACATTTCAAAAATTTGGCATGCAACTACTGCTCCTTCATGGTCTGTTATTCAATACGAAGGTGATTTTCATTATTCACCTCACTCTTAGAGTACACTAGAATATCATCTATGAAAACAATGATGAACAAGTCCAGAAACTAATGGAAAAATCTATTCATCAAATCCATAAATGATGTTGGGGCATTGGTAAACCCAAAATACATAACAAGAAACTCAAAGTACCCATATCGGGTATGAAAGGTCGTCTTAGGGTACTCACCTCCCTAATATTTAACTGATGGTACCCGAATTAAAGATAAATCTTTGAGAAAAACATAGCACCCTGAAACTGATCAAATAAGTCATCTATCCTTGGAAGAGGGTACTTATTCTTTACCGTACCTTATTCAACTACTGGTAATTAATAAACATACTAAGGGATAGCTATACCCCATGGGTACATACTAGGATAGAGGAAACCCTTGTCTAGAAGATCCTATAGTTGCTCTTTAAGCTTCTTTAACTCAGCTGGAGCCGTACAATATGGAGGAATAAAAATTGGATGGGTGTCTAGAATAAGATCAATCCCAAACTCAATCTCCTTATCAGGGGGAATTCCAGGTAGGTCACTGGGGAAGACCTTATGAAATTCATTAACCACCGGGATAGATTGCAAAGAAGGACCCTTTGAGTTAAAATCTTTTACCCAAACAAGTTTATAGAGACACCCTTGTAGATTAATCTCTGAGCTCTAAGATATGATATAAAATTCTCCTTAGGAGCTAGGGAACCAGCCTCCCACTTAATAATCTGTTTATTAGGGAAACTAAAGATGACCTTATGGGTCTAATAGTCTAGTAAAGCATAGCAATAGTGGAACTAATCCATCACCAATATGACATCAAAATCAACCATGTCTATTTCAAATAGATCCACCACAGTTTCTTTACTACAAATAAATATTTTACACCCCTATAGATTCTTTTAGCAATCACTGATTCCTTACTGAGGTAGAAAAAGAAAAAGTGTCTAAACCACACTCTGGATCAAAACCAAAATACACAGGCAAAAATAAGGTTACGTAAGAGAGAGTGGACCTTGGATTAAGTAAATAGTACACATCACGAGAAAAGAGTTAAAAACATACTAGTCACAATATCAGGCGATGCCTCAGATTCCTGGTGGGTAGTGAGTGCTAGAGACAATTTCGACCAGTGTTAAAGCCAGATGGTGCACCTTTTGGTGTCCGAGCTGAAGAAGAGAAAATTGGAACCTTGTTTGAACCAGAGAAAACCTTACCAACAGGACAGTTTCTAAGCATGTACCCTGGCTAACCATAGTTGAAGCACTTATCCCTTTCCATATAAAAATAACCCTAATGCAGTCTACCATAAAACCTATAGAGAGGATATGATTGAGCTAATTGAGCCCCAATATCCTGAGATGGGGTACCTTATGCCTTATAGTTATCACTACCATAGAAGCACCTATCACCCAATGGATTTGGGTGGGGAGCACTAGCCATCGAGTAAGACCCAAAATTGCCTCAATTTTTCTTAGGCTACTTTCCACCATCCTCAACACTCTGTTGTTGGCTACCACTCTACTCAGAAAATCTATGCTTCTTGCCTTGCCTCTATACTATTTTAGTCTACTTTTTCTTCTCTTCTATAACCTGTTGCATGTATAACACCAACCTAGAAATATCCCTGTCCTTATTTAAAAAGGTATACTTACTCTCTAAGATCAATTCTTGGGATAAATCAGACATAGACTTCCTCATTCTATTCCTCTTGCTAGAAACTAACTCCGAGTATACCGCGATAACTGGTGGAACTTCAAGGCATATTCCTTGACTAACATCTTACCTGGCTTCAGATTGACAAACTCTTTTGCCTTCATTTCCCTCAACTTTTAAGGAAAGAAGCGTCCTAGGAAAGCATCAGAGAAATCCTACCATAGAGCTGACTCAGCACTGTCATCCATAGTCCGATCCTATTATCATACCATTGATATGCCATATCTTTGACTTGGTAGACGGTAAAATCCATGCCTTACACATTAGTAGCATACATAACACAAAATATCTTTTCCATCTTATTTGGAAAACATTGAGAATCCTTCTCTACCTTAACACCGATAAGGTTGGAAGTTTCAACCACATAAATAAGCCAACCCTTTTGACCTCAGAAGATAGAGTAATAGATATGCTATGCTCAGCTCGAAAAACTACAAACTATGCTAATATATGAATACACTGACAAAACTCAACATTCATCACATTAGCCTAAGGGTCTCGAGGTGGATTGGAGGGAGATGGTGGAACTCTAGAAGGGCAATCATGAATTGGACCCCTAGACCAGGTCTGAACCCTATAAGTTGGATAGGTCCCATTAATATTGTCCTCAAGTAGGACAGAAGAGTTTCCACAGGCATTAGATAATCGAGGAGGCATGATCTGAAAAGGGAACAAATAAGAAATAGAGGAGAATTAGGACTTTATACTCTACAACTTGAAAATAATACACAAAAAGAAGAAATATTCCTAATTTCTTTGCATCCTCTCCCTTATGAGTGTGGCGCTCTACACACCCTTATAAAGACTCTACTCAACACGGCTTTGTAGACTCCTAATTAACCATGAACCTAGGGCTCTGATACCAATCTGACATGACCCAAACTAGGGCCTAGTCGTGTCTGGTGCCTCAAATCTAATCGAGACTAAAAAGTACCCCCAAGAACCAACCATAACCTCCCTGCAACCCATATTGGATGAATTTCAAACATATAATAAGATAGAACAAGAATAAAATAAAGACATTAAAGAAAGTCTATAACCATAATCCAACAGCCTTAATCAAATATCTAACCGATGCCAACCCCAATGCATATACTAATACTAAGTCTGGCACCAATACCGACACCACCTGCCTAAAGTAGTCGCATAAAGCCTCTAACCAAAAACAAAGAACATCCGGTTAGGAAATGCCCCCGACTATCGCCAAAACAAAATATCGAGAACCAAAATAATGTAAAGAAGGTCCATATCATGAAATGGAGTCTTCTGAAGTATGAAAGCTCACAAATTTAGTCTAACCCTAAGCTATCCATTAATCTAAGTCATTGAACAGGAGCAGTAGTATGGTTGGATACTACATCATGGGGGAATATAGCACCGAAGACATTTAGCAAAATAAATGCTAGCATTTACTCAGGAATAAGGATAAAATAATGCTATTATTCAAAACCAAAGTTAATAACCATATGAAATCACATACATATATACATATATACCATGATGGGAGAGGTAGCCGGGTTTAGCATGAATTTAAAACCTTTAACCTGGGTTATGTAACCTTACTGTCATAATCCATCCATGGGCTATATGTGTCCAGTATTTTCCCCTGAATGGGCTGCAGTATGTGTAGTGCCACGAACTAGAGATATCATAGGGGTTGGATATTCCTATGTACCCATCGACCTCTATGATACATATATGCAAGTATAACTTAGGGGATTCTCGTGTACCCTACTAGCATATGATCATCATGACCAACCTCATGTCGGCAAATATGAGTTTCCAGCCCATCCATTGGGCACCTTCAAAATTAGCTATTACAACCCGCTATTATTGCATAATTAAAATATTTTGCATATAACCAAACCACCAATTCCAAGAGTCAACTACCAAATCATATCATAACACTTAGGGGATTCCCATGTACCCCATAAGCCCTCCAATTAAACCAAAGTCATGTCCACCAAGCCCTCTCCAAACTATTTAAAACCAACCAACACTATTTAGGTTCCACTACCATATTATGCAATGCAAAGATTTCAAGAATAGTAAAACTATGTGACAAAAATCATTCTCATTGGCATTCTAACAAATATGTTTAGGGCTTATAGTTTCCAAAACCATAACCAAGTATCAATTCACCATTCCCATGAAACCACATGTTTAAAATATTAAAATAACATAAAGTGATATCTAAGATATAGGAAAACATTATCCAACCATGAACAACCAAAACCCCTAAATTCTATTTCAAAACCAAAATAAATCCATAATAATACCATGAAAACCATTTATTAAAATGTGTTTGCAGTTGAACTAACAATGAGGGAGGAGTAACATGCCTTACTCACAAAAATTAATGGAGCAATTTTGATCCTTAAACCTCCAGATGACTACCTTGAAGAAACCCTAGTCCAATCTTCTTAAGAGGTTTGTAAAGAGTGTTTTGATATTTTAAAGTGTAGAATGAGGGACCAAATAATGTTATAAGACATGGGGTCTTAAGTTCTTGGGGTGTAAAATATCCGAAATAACCCCAGCTTAAAAGATGTAAAAAATGATGAAGGTATGGTATGACCCCTCAACTCGTATCAACATCATACGAGTAGTAGCCTCAACTTCTAACTTGATCAGAATGTTGGACACCATATTTTGTCCAATATATGACTTTTTTTCGTAACTTATTCCATCACCATACGAATAGAATCTTTCAAGCCATACCTTAAGTAGAAAATCTAGGTTCGACACTGGACAATATACGATTGGGCACTATACAGCTCGTATCATGAACATACGACTCGTATGGAGTCTTCTCATACCATAGAAATAACTTGGACAATATCATGCTAACCAACATACGAATAGGGTCCCTAGACCCATATCCATAACATACAACTCGTATGGTTTGTCCTTAGAAAAACAATAAGCTCAATACTCAGGAAATTTCTAATAGCCAAAACCCAGGTTGTCTTATTTTCTGTTTATTTTCTTTGTCAGTTTGATTCTATTAATTAGCAGACTTTCTCCACCCCTCTCAACCCAAACTTGATGATTTTTTGAATGAGGAAAACCTCTCACAGATATAACCAATTCTAAAAAACTTTTAGGAAAATTTAAATTTCTTTATACATACTCATCCAAATTTTCCGTATGATGGGCAAACATTTAGAGAAGATATGCAATCCCAAACACAGTCATCTTCAAGAAGTGCTCCACACTCTTTGATACATATAAAATTTTTCTAAATTAGGAATTTTCCTAATAGCTAAGCCTAATTTAAAACTTTTGGAATTTTATGATGTTGACTGGGCTTTTGTTTGAAGTCTTTGCATTAAGACAATAGGTTCATTCTATGTTTGGGGATCTGTCTTATTTCCTAGAAATCTAAGAAACAATAGGTTGTTTCTTTATTATCCGTAGCGGCAGAATATAGATCAATTCATCATTTGGTTGCTGAATTTCTTAGGTGGTGTGTTTTGTTAGAGATCTCTGAGTTATACTGTCTCTTTCAATCAACGTTCACTGTGATACTTAAATAGTGATCTATATAGCTAAGAACCCCATATTTCATGAACACACAAAGCATATACAGTATTTCTACTTTGTTCATGAAAAATTGCTTGATGGATTGATATCCTTATCTTTGGTACCATCCTCCTCTCATAACCTAAAATATCTTCACAAAAACATTCCCTAGATTACTTCATTAGAATCTTTTTTGCAATTTAGGAGTTCAGACTTTAAGCTCCCAGGTTAAGGAGGGTGTTAATAGAGAGTCTAGCTCTTGCCAAATGATCTTAAGCTCACACCCAAATGAAAAATAAATGGAGAAGACAAAAATAAAATGATTCATTAACTAATCACTTTTCTAGTACATATTGTTTTGTCTTCAAACTTAGGCCATTGAACCTGTTAATGGAGAAACAAATTATTAAAGGAAGTTTTGGGATGGCTATTTTGTAGTAATTTGTCTCGGCCCAATTCATTTGTCAATTTATATTTGAATAGATTTTTTTACATAATATTTTATTTTTAAAGTTAAGACATAGAAATTATATACTATCATTAGGAGTTTATCACTATTTTGTAGATGCCTAGTTGGTGTGTATTTCTATTGTGAAGTTTAGTTCGAAGTCTTTTCTTTATCATTGAACGTGTATAGAATTTTCTATATATGAAAGACATGTGTACATTGTAAAACACAATAATATGGTCAATTTTCTCCCAAAATTCCTTCTCTTCTTTTAGGTTTTGATAGAATATGCTTGAATCAGAAAGTGCATAAGTTTTATTTGTTCCTTATAATATGCCTTCTTAACTTGGATATACCTGTTTTCTTATACTATATATATATTCAATATTTTATAGTATTATTTGTTTATTAGATATCATTTTTTGACTTTTTTTTCACAATTAGTATATTCTTAATTTTGAATTTCCTAATTATCATGTTAATTTAGATGTGTTTTATCAGAAGAAAAACATAATAACATTTTTTTGTGAGATATCTTATCCTAAAAAATCAAGTGAATATTTTGGGTGCACCTTGATAAAGATATTGGGAACAAAAATAGAATGCCTAGAATTTATTAGGATCAAATTTTTTTCAAAAAAAAAAATTATTCTTTTGTTTACATATTTAATATTACATTCAATTTAAATTTATGTATCAGCCTTCTAACTGAGTGACTTAGATCTCTCGAACACTGTTGATAATATCCAAGTTGGTGGGAACAACCAATGCTCTAATACCACGTTGTTAGGAAAGGTAATGATACTATTAAAGTGCACGACAAGGTAGCAGCGGAAGAATACCCAAGTCTAAACTTTCTCTTTCAATTTGAACAAAGAGGAAACAAATAAACCCAAGAACAATGATAGTAAGACACAAAATAAATCAACCAAATAAAATATGACAAGATATGAATAAAATCAATCACACGAGACACAAAATTTACATTAAAAAACCTTCGATGTGAAGAGTAAAAGACCACTGGACCAGAACCTCCACTATAATCACAAAGATTTACAATCATATCCTCGTAAATTTCCAACAAAAAGGTCTCAAACAATGATCAACAATACATAAATCACAACACCAAAAGCTCGAGCAATAAAGGAGGAAAAGCACAAAAATATAGCTTTGTTACCGGGAGCAAAATATTTGCGGAGCACTAAATCCAACTATTTTAGTTCCTAATCAAATATTGTGATGAAAGGAACAAGCTGTTCAAAAATCAGCACAATCAGACAAGAAACGATGCGGGTATTGAGATTTAAAGTTGGCTATTTAAGGTAGAAATTTGGTCAAAAATCTGCTCTATTTTTCTCTCGGTGGCTGCTGAAAACTCTTTTGTGGATGGTAAAATAAGGCTTAGAAAGGTCTATATACATGCCCTATAGTAATGGGCCTATGGGCAAAAGTAGATTACTCAAAATTGGAATTTATTTATCCACATAGGAAAGGAAAAAGATTCATAATCTAATAATTCTCTCCCTCATGATTATGTGGAGGAGACTGCCATCCCAACGATCATGCAATAATCTTCAAACATCCTCTTGGAAAAGATTTAATCATTATGTTAGAACCATTATTATCTATATGAATCTTCTCAAGTTTAGGCAACTTAGAATCCCACACATCTCGAATTCAATGGTTTCTCACGTCAATATGTTTAGACCGACCATTAAATATAGAATTTTTGCCAAGATGTATAGCACTTTGACTATCGCAACGAAGCACATACCTCTCTTGAGAATAATCAAGTTTCCCTAAGAATATCGCCATCCAAAGAAAATCTTTACAAGCTTTAATGGTAGCAATAAGATCAAATTCAGTAGTGGATAGAGCAACATACTTTTGCAACCTAAATTGCCACAAGGCAACTCGTCCTTCAAAAATAACCAAATAACCTTAAGTAGACTAGCGAGTATCAATATCACCAACCATGTATGAAACTGTATAACCATAAAGAATAGGCTTACCTATGCCAAAAGACAAACTCGGACTAAAACAACCACAAGATATCCCATAATCCACTTCGTAATATTCTAATGTTCTCTTCCCGAATTCAAAAGATAACAGATAACAAAACCAGCAACATGAGCAATACAAACCATTACATAAATTAAACTACAAAAAACTGAAGCATAAGGAATTTTCTTTATATCTTGCTTCTCATCACTGGAAAGACACTACTTTGAGCTCAATTTGAAGTGCATAGATAAAGGTGTACTAACAACATTATCCTTATCCATGTGGAACTTTTATAGTACTTTTTGAATGTACTTCTCTTGTGATAACCATAACTTCTTAGGCTTTCAATCAGGGACAATTTGCATGCTAAGAATCATCCTTGCTTCTACTATGTCTTTCATAAAAAAAGTCTTACTCAACTCTTGTTTCAACTTCTTAATCCTGTAGGCATTATGACCAACAATAAGAATGTCATCAAAATAATGCAACACAATAATAAATTCATCATCAGCGCATTCTTGCATAAAAACACTATGGTCTGAAGTAGTCTTCTTGAAGACCTACTGACTTATGAATGCACGAAACATCCTGTATCATTGTCTGGGAGCTTATTTCAAACTATACAAGATCTTCTTCAATGTACAAATTTAAATTTATTTTTCATTGACTTCAAACCTTTCACCAGCTCCATATAAATTTCTTTATTTAAGTCACCATAGAGAAAAGTAATTTTAGCATTCATTTCTCAACCTCTAATCTAAACTTGTAGCAAAGCCTTGAACCACACAAATGAATGCCATTTTTATAAGTGGAGAGACTATCTCATCAAAATTAACTCCCTTTTTCCATTAAATCCCTTCATAACCAATCTAGCCTTATATCATGGAACTGGATTACCATCTTTATGTAATACTTAGAAAGCCCACCTATTTTTTTTAAGAATTTGTCAATAGGCAGCTTAACCAAATCAAAGGTATGACTATCATGCAAAGGTTTAATCTCATCTTCCATATCATCAAACCATTTTCCTTTTTCTTTACTTTCCATGGCCTCATCAATACTCTTAGGTTCTCCCTCTTCAGTCGAAAGTACATACTCATTGGGAGAATAACAATATGAAGGTATTTTCTCTCTAGTAGATCATCTAAGAGAACTTTCTGGAGTATCAATAACCATTTTCTAATCAACTATCACGACTCGAACAAGGGCCTAACCATGACGGACATCTCAAGTCCCACTTGGATCGGAGACCACCCATTTTGCACCTAACCAAACGACACAATATCCATTCTGTTCAATAAATTCCAAATATATAACAAGATAAATTTAATGAATAAAACATACTTCTACGAATTATAACTATCAAGTAGCAAAAACAATTGAGCAACATCACGCAAGTCTAGAGTAATCAAACAAAACCTTCTTATCAAAGAACTAAGAACCATTCTTGGTCGGGACATGCCCCCGACTCTAAAAAATGATAATGATAATGTTGATGATAATTAAAAATATCAATTCTAATCTAAAAATGAAAGCTAGTGAAATGACTAAGCCTTGTAGAGAATAGAAGTTCACCATTTCACCATAGCGAATAGACGAATCAAGCCAACCAACCTAACTCTACGCAGAAAAAGTAGAAGTAGATTCGGTGCCTGCATTGCGTGGGGATACAACATCCTAAGACGGATAGTGGGATGGACACTAGCATGAAACTCAAGGATAAGGATACCATAACGCCATAATCAATAGTTATAAATTATTCAAATCCAACACACATATTAAAATACATATACATACATATATATATCACATACCGGGATAGAAAACAAGGCTTAACATGCACGTTAAAACTTTAGCCTGGATTGTGTAGATCAATCGTCATAAAATAAAAAGGCACCCACGGTCTATATGGGCCCGGCCCAACTCTCCCCCAGTTGGTAAGGCCTCAGTGCATGTGGCCACATGAACCAGAGGGTATACATATGCACTATGGGGACTCAAACCTCAATCAATATCAAGGTGACACAAGAACCAAATCATGTTATATTATGTGGGGGACTCAAACCTCCCAATCATATGATAATAATATTAAGGGAAACTCTAGCCTCCCAATCATATAGACCATTTCATAAGCAACCGCGGTTTAAAGTATGGGTCCCTTAGGACCTTCACTTTCACGACCTAGCCACAAAACCCTCAAGTAATCCCAATTAAAACAATTATCACACATTCCCATTCATTGAACCATATTTCATATTAACACATACATTATTGGTATCGTCATACCAACTACATTTGCAAGGTAACAACAATATTTCAAAACAATTACATCACTTGCGGAAATTTAAAAACCCATTGGTTCAATTATGCAGAAGTTTATGAAAATACAAAACCCACATGGTTAATTCAAAGCCATTATGCATCATTAGCTTTTCACATTATGAAAAACTTCAAGAATAGTTCAATTTGCACATTTTTCATATTCAAATGAATTTAATAATATGGGGTTGAGGTTATAACCACTTCAAAAGTCACAGGTTTGGGAAAATCTCAATTCCCTAGTTCATTTAAATACTCATGCACCCACAAGTTCATAACCATAATTTAAGCATAAATAATCACATGTAAACCTTGGAAAACATTATTCAATTGATAAGCATTAAAAAACCTCAACCTCTATTTCAAAACAAACATCAATAGCTCATAACCAATACTTTAAAACATCATATTTAAACAAATTAACAATGAGAGAAGAGTGTATCCCTAAATCCATGTTTCACAAAAAGAATTCAACCCTTGAGCCCTTGGATTACCTATTTCATGGAAAACCTATGTATGCTGCTTGAGAGAATTTGAGAGAGCTTAGAAGTGTTTCAGTATGTGATAAATGAGAAATAACAACCTTTAAGTTCTTTATGAATGTGGCATTTTAATTGGGTGAGAAGTGAATTGTCCAAAGTGCCCTTAAAATAAAAGCTTAAATTTAGTTGTCAATGACTACTGGTCACCATAAGACTTGTATAGACTCATTACGACTTGTCACCATAAGTCATAGCCAAGATAATTCCCAAGATAGCCACGCACTGGTGACCTTACAACTCAATTGGCACCACTTTTAATGGGACCCTACGACTCATAGGGTCCAGTCATAGTCATCACAGAACCCCATTGGGTAAACAATGGACATCCTATGATTTTCACCCAATAACTAGCAACAAGTTCTTACAAATCTTAGTGAGCCACTCATACTCAGAGCAGAACAATTCCATATACTTACTGATTTGGTTACGATTGGATCCCTAAGGCCTATCAAGACTCCCTACGACTCGTATCCCTAAGTCATACTTAAGACATCAACTCAAGCACCATTTACTGGACTATTTACAACTAGGGTCACATGACCCATCAAGACACCCTACAACTCATAGGGGTAAGTTATAGTAAAGACAGTAAGGATAAAATTTCAGATGTTTTTCAAGGACCAAAAATCTGGGGCGTTACATACTCCTCCTTAGGATCATTTATCCTCAAATGATAGGACAAGACATTTATTAACATGATTTGACTCCAAACACAACCACACTTACCTTTTACAAAGACAAAAAATAAAGATGCTAAGGAATTTACACTTTCCTTAAACAAAGTCAGAAAATAAGAATGTTAAGGAATATTCATACGTCAAGCATGATTATCTGGAACAAGGAACAGGAATGGATATTTGGATTTCATGCCCTCCTTCGCTTCCCAAGTAGCTTCCTTAACCTTTTGGTTCTCTGAAAGAACCCTTACTGAAGCCACGTCTTTTGTATGCAACCGACAGACTTACCGATCTAAAATCTCAATTTAGACCTCCTCATAGGAAAAAGAATCTAAAATACCCACCTCTTTCAAAGGAATAACCATTGGCGGATCACCCATGCTCTTTCTCAACATCAAAACATGAAACACTAGATGAATGAAGCTTATTCTAGAAGGAAACTCCAACTTATAAGTGACATTACCAACCTTTTTCACATCTAAGTATGGACCAACATAATGGGGACTGAGCTTTCCCCTTATACCAAACTGCATCACTCTGTTCATGGAGATACCTTTACAAATATCCAATCACCAACATCAACTTCCAACTACCTCTGCCTCATGTCCGCATAGTACTTTTGGCAACTTTCAGTGGCCTTAAGTCTATCCCAAATCACCTTTACCTTATCCATGGCTATGTGAACCAAATCAAGGCTAATCATCTTATTTTTACCAACTCAAGCCACCTAATAGGTGATTTATACCTCCTACTATATAAGGCCTCAAACAGAGCCATACCAATTTTAGAGTGATAACTATTCTTTTAGGCAAATTCTATGAGAGGCAAGTGGTTAGATCAACTACCACAATAATCAAACACATAAGCCCGAAGAATATCTTTAAAGACCTAAATTTTCCATTCTGCTTGCCCATCTGTTCATGGGTGGAAAGTTGTACTAATTGTTACCTTTGTCCTCTAACCTCACTAAAATGACCTCCAAAAGTGAGATGAGAAATATATGCCTCGATTAGATATGATGGAAATTAGAGTTCCATGAAACTACATGATCTCCTTGATGAATATCTTTGCATAATCCCTAGAAGAGAAATTTTTCCTCACTTGCAAGAGGTGAGCAGACTTATTCATCCAATCCATGATGACGCAAATCAAATCAAACTGTTGGTGAGGCCACGGAAGACTTGTAACAAAATCTATATTAATTATCTCACATTTCCACATTGGTAGCTCAATCTCTTGTGTCAACCCACCGGGTCTCAAGTGCTCCACCTTTACTTGTTGACATACCATACGCTTAGCTATAAAATTAGCCATATCTTGTTTCATATTGTTCAATCAATAAATTTCCTTAAGATCATGATATATTTTCATCAAACCAGGATGGATAGTATAATATGACTCATGTGCTTTGGCCAAAATTCTTTCTCTCATCCCATCAACATAGGGAACATATAGTCTACCTTGGTAACTCAAGATACCATCACCACCAATCACAAAAACCATCACTTTCTGCCTACCTACATCATTCTTTATTTGCACTAGAATAGGATACAACATTTGTTTCTCGTTTACTTTAGCACCAAGAGATAACCTTTCTACCTATTGAACAATCACACCTCTATCCTCAAATTCCAAAGACAAACTACAAGATTAGCCAAATGGTGAATATCCTTCACCAAATTCCACTACTCTTCATCTATATGAGACATGCTTTCCATGGACAACCTGCTAAAAGCAACAGCAACCATGTTAGCCTTACCTAGATGATAGTGAAGACTCATGTCATAATCCTTAAGCAACTCAAGCCATATCCTTTACAAGAGATTCAATTCTTTCTGAATGAACACATATTATAAGCTCTTATGATTAGAATAAATATCAACATAGACTCTATACAAATAATGTCATCAGATCATTAAAGCAAATACCATACCTAACAATTCTAAATCATGAGTTAGATAATTCTTCTCATGAACTTTCAACTGTATAGAAGTATAAGCAACCAACTTGCCATGCTTCATCAACATACAGCCCAATCCTATCCGAGATGCATCACAATAGACAACAAAACCATTAGTTCCCTTAGGTAGATTAAAAACTAGATCCAAAGTCAACTTATCCTTCAGCTTCTCAAAACTACCCTCACAAGTATCTAACCATAATAATTTCACCTTTTTCTAGGTCAACTTAGTCAATGGGGCAGCGATAGAAGAGAAACTATCGACCAACCTTCTATACTAGCCAGATAAACCAAAAAATCTCAAAAAATCAGTTGGAGTCATGGTCTTAGGCCACTTCTTAACCACCAAAACCTTTTGTGGATCCACCATGATCCCTTCACTAGAAATAACATGACCTAGATAAGTCACAACATTCAACCAGAACTCACACATAGAGAACTTAGCATACAAATACTGATCCTACAGGGTTTACAACACAAGGCAAGGTGATCAATGTCATGACCCAAACCAGGGCCTGGCCGTGACGAGTATTTCAAACCATGGATGCTTGAAACACCCCTATCTGTCTTGTAATCATGCACCTAATTCATATGATCAAAGCAAGACAGAGAAAACACAATAATTCAAAAACATGGTCATAAATATGAAAAGAAATAATAATAGGGAAATAAGTTTCGCCCAACATCAATCAACCTCTAAACAATTATCTGCAAAAATCTCTAACAAATGACTTAGTCAAGTAACTGTATATAAACTGGGACAAGGCCCCCAGTAGACCCAAAAACTGAATACAAGATAAAAGGACTGCAGGACATACTACCTTCCGAAACATAGAAAACTCACCACTTATCTCTGCAACTCTGTCTGAATGATCTACTGATTCTCTTGACCCCTAAACTGGGCCTTTGACCCTGAGAGGTTGGAGAGGGGAGAGGGTCAGCACAAAAGTACTGGCATGCAAAAATATCAAAACAAAATATAATATTTTTACAAAATATAGTTGAGAGCCATTGTAAAGCAACTTCATATCAAATTATTTGAAAACATATGGAAGTAATGCAATAGTTTCTCAACAACAATGAAATGCAACTGAGCTAGGTGGAATACCCTAGATAATTCACACCAACTGTTCAACCTCGGTTATCGCCGAGATTAGAGTATAAGTGAGGGAGAGATACACAAGACCACAAAGTATGGTGTCTCGACCCAATGGTAGTGACCAAGATCACTTAGCCTGGGCTCCTACCTATAATCCCAATTTGGGAATGACATAAAGTCAAGTACTCAAGATCACTTAGCCTGGTACCAAATTTCTGCATCGGTAAACACGTTTTCCTAATGATGAGCCCTTACACTCAAACGCCTTCTTCAGGCATCCAGCTATCTCATGTAAAATCGATGCATTCAAATTTCATATGATTCAATCACATATCATATTCTGTAGGGTATCATCATACCCGAATTGGAAGTCCTCAATATCACTTCCACATATGCATAATCATGTAAAAATGAAGGTGCTTCATTATTTACAAGTGGTAAAGAATATTTATTTCAAATTAATGCTATCTTTTGTTGATCACAATATGATATGGCGTACAAGACATTATCATGGGAATTTGAAAGCAATTTATCATTCATATTTATCAAACTTCCATGGAAAATCTCAAATCACATATGCATGGTTTCAACCATTGAAGTATATAGGCAAACAATTCCCATGACATAAAGTAAATGACTTAGAAATCATATTGAAAGCAAGTTATTAGGATTTGATTGAAAACCCCCATTTAAAATCATGCATGTTCATAAAAACTACACCCATGAGAATTTAGGATAACCCCACATACCTTGATTACTATGAATATTAGATGCTTCTCAAAGCCTACATTGAAAGGATTCCAAATATGCAATTTGTTCCAAAAACCCCGGTTGAATCTCGAGTTGCTTGGGTTTTTATTTTGAAACCCTAAGAAGAATCTTTGAGCACTTTTGATGAATAAAGGTGTATTTTGGCATCCTTGGTAGGGAGGAAAAGGACCATTTTGCCCCAAAAATGAAGTGTTTAAGTCACTTGAATTCTTCACATAGGCGCCGCCCAGGCCATTACTTATGTTTATATAGGCGCCGCCTAGGCTATCGCCTATATCTACATAGGCGCCGCCTAGGCTATTGGCTATGCTTTCCAGTGGCCATGGGAGATTGGTTAGGCGGCGCATATAACTTTGTAAGGCCATAACTTCTTGCTCAGGTGTCTGATTTTACAAAAATTTGTATCGTTAGAAAGCTAACTCGAAGACCTATCATTTGACACATAGTAGGCTTCTTAATTTGACATATACAGAGAGTTACAGTCGATGGAAGCTGACAAAATTTACAACATCCACTAAAACTTTGTCGATTGAAATACTTTTAACTCGTCCTTGAGTTGAAGGACCTTTATGGTCTAAATTCAAGCTTGAATGGATTTACATGCTAACAATTAATTGACATTCCATATTGGCATACGATTTTATGGCTTCGAGATTTATCAACACATTGGAATCATGGTCTATATTGTAGCCTAAAATGCGGGGGCATTACATTATCCCCCCTTAGGATCATTCATCCTCGAATGATGATGCGGGACACAGACGGATACGATTTCAAGCATAATAAAGGACTAGAAAAGATAAAATCGGAATAGTACCTTCTGTCTCATCCTCCATCGAAGAAAACAAATTGGGATATCTAATTCTCATGTCATCTTCTGACTCCCAAGTTGCTTCTTCGACTTTCTGATTCCTCCACAATACCTTTACTAAGGCTATCTCTTTGCTCCTCAGCTTTCGAACTTGGATATCTAAAATTTCAATGGGCTCTTCTTCGTAAGGAAAAGAGTCTGTCACTTTGATACCCTCTACTGGAAATACCATAAAATGATCTCTGATGCATTTCTTTTACATGGATACATGGAATACCGAATGAACAGAGCCCAAACTTGCAGGAAATTCTAGCTCATAATCAACTGTACCAATCTTTTTCAGAATCTAATACAGCCCTATATAGCGAGGGCTCAATTTACCCCTTTTTCGAAACTGCATAACTCCTTTCATAGGAGAAACCTTGAGAAACAACCAATCACCAACTTCAAACTCTAGTTCTCTTCTCCGAACATCGGCATAGGACTTCTGACGACTTTGAGCAGTCTTGAGTCATTCTCTAATGGTCTTCACTTTCTCCATCGCCTGATGAACAAGATCAGGCCTATAAAACTGAGTCTCACCCACTTCATACCATCCTATCGGAGAACTACATATCCTCCCATACAAAGCCTCAAAATGAGCCATCTTAATGTTGGCATGGTAACTATTATTGTAAGTGAATTCAACCAGTGGCAGGTGATCTACCCAACTACCATTGAAATTAATGACGTATGCCCTCAACATATCTTCGAGGGTCTGAATGGTATGCTCAGCTTGCCCATTCGTCTGAGGGTGGAAAGTTGTGCTCAAATTCACTTGTGTACCTAAACCCTTCTGAAAAGATCTCCAGAACTAAGATGAAAACTGCATACCTCTATCGGATATAATGGACACTGGTGCCCCATGCAATCGAACTATATCCTTAAAGTAAATCTTAGCATAATCCTCTCCCGAATAATTAGTCCTCAAAGGCAAAAAGTGGGCTGACTTTGTTAACCGATCTACAATTACCCATATAGAATCATACTAGTTTTGGGATCTCAGAAGTCCTGTAATGAAGTCCATGTTTATCATCTCCCATTTCCATAAAGGCAGGGCTATCTCTTAGGAAGTACCACCTGGCGTCATTATTATACCTTCACTTATTGACAGTTTAAACACTTGGACACAAAATCAGCTACATCACGTTTCATGTTATTCCACCAATACAAGGTTTTCAGATCATGGTACATCTTAGTAGAGCCTGGGTGAATGACATACCTCGAAGTGTGTGCCTCATTAAGGATTCTTTCTCGTAGCCCATCAATATTCAGAACGCATAACCTACCTTGAAATCTTAGAATACCATCACCACCAATTTCAAACGACATAACCTTTTGTTGACCCACATCTTTCTTGATTTGCATCAAGATGAGATCTTCAACTTGCTTCTCCTTAACTTCAGCACAAAGGGATGTCTTAGCTAACTCATGAACAATCACCTTTCCATCTTTGGAATCTAAGATTCGCACTCTTAGATTTGCAAGCAGTGAATATCCTTCACCATCTCTTTCTTTCCTTCTTCTATATGAGAAACGCTTCCCATAGACAATCTGCTGAGGGCGTCGGCTATAACATTTTCCTTGCTCGGATGGTAATACAGACTCATATCATAGTCTTTCAAAAGCTCCATCCAATGCCTCTGCCTGAGGTGTAATTCTTTTTGGGAGAAAATATATTGCAAACTCTTATGGTCAGTATAAATATCAACATACACTCCATAGAGATAGTGCCTCCAGATTCTAAGTGCAAACACCATAGCTGCTAACTCCAAGTCATGAGTGGGGTAATTACGCTCATGCACCTTTAACTGCCTAGATGCATAAGATATCACCTTACCACGCTGCATCAATACACAACCAAGTCCCACATAGGACGCATCACAACAAACCACAAAATCATCAACACCCTCGGGAAGGGTCAAAATAGAAGCAGTAGTTAACTTGTCCTTCAATTTATCAAAACTATTTTCACATAAGTCAGACCATACAAAATTCATCTTTTTTTGAGCCAGCTTAGTAAGTGGAGCAGCTATGGAAGAAAAACTCTCTACGAACCTTCTGTGATACCTCGGCAAACCCAAGAAGCTCTGAATATCGGTTGGAGTCATGGGTTTGGGCTATTTTCTCACTGCTTCAACTTTCTGGAGATCCACTCTTATCCCGTCACTGGACACAATATGCTCCAGGAAGGCAATAGCATCTAACTAGAATTCACACTTAGAAAATTTGGCATACAGTTGATGATCCTTATGGGTCTGAAGAATAATTCGAAGGTGATTGACATGATCCTCTTTACTCTTAAAATAGATCAGAATATCATCAATAAATACAATGACGAACAATTCAAGAAACTGACAGAACACTCTATTCATAAGATCTATGAAGGATGCAGGGGCGTTAGTCAACCCGAAAGACATGACTAAAAATTCGTAATGACCATATCGAGTTCGAAAGGCTGTCTTGGATATGTCTGACTCTCTAACATTCAACTGATGATAACCCGAACAAAAGTCTATTTTTGAAAAACACTTGGCACCCTGAAGCTGGTCAAAAAGGTCATCAATCCTAGGAAGAGGATATTTATTTTTAATCATGACCTTATTCAACTGGCGGTAGTCTATGCACATACGAAGAGACCCATCCTTATTTCGCACGAAGAGCACGAGTGTACCATATGGGGAAATACTAGGACAAATAAAACCTTTGTCTAGGAGGTCTGCAAGATGTTCCTTTAACTCATTTAGTTCCATGGGAGCCATTCTATATGGCATAATAGAAATAGGACGAGTGTCTAGCAACACATCAATGCCAAAATCTATCTCTCTATCAGAGGTATCCCTAGGAGATCTTCGGGAAAGACTTTCGGGAATTCATTCACTCTAGGGACTGATTGTAGAGGAAGATTTTCAACTTTTAAATCTTTTACTCAAATTAGATGGTACATACAACCTTTGGAGATAAGCTTTTGGGCTGTAAGTTAAGAGATAAAGTGACCTCTAGGTTCCACAGAACTCCCTACCCATACAGTTCGTGTCTCATTCAGAAAAGAAAAAGTGACCTTTCAGTTTCTGCAATCAAGTGTGGCATAACACGAATGGAGCAAGTCCATCCCAAGGATGGCATCAAAATCTATTATATCAAGTTCTATAAGGTCTGCCACAGTTTATCTACTATGAATAGACATGACACAATTTCTATACACCCTTGTAGCAATAACAGAATCACCTACAGGAGTAGAAACAGAGAAGGTTTCTACAATAACTTCGGGCTCGAACCCAAAATCAAAAGCCACATAAGGGGTTACATAAGATAAAGTAGACCTGGGATCAAGCAATACATAAACATCACGAGAGAAGATTCGTAACATATCGGTGATAACATCTGGTGAAGCTTCCATCTCTTGGAGGTTAGTCAAAGAATAATACTAATTGCGACCGCTCCCGGCAGCTGAAGGGGCACCCTTAGGAAGAGGAGCTGTGGAGGCAGCTTGGGACTTAGCCCCCCTCCCCCCCCCCAGATTTCCCCGTCTTTCCTCCAACAAAAGGATAATCTCTCTGAAGGTAATCCACTTTGCCATAAGTATAGCAGTTTCTCCCCTCAAACCAGTAGTTTCCTAGATGATTCCATCTTCGAACCTCGCACCACAGATATGTACGACGCTGATGGGCCACACTACCCTGAGACTGTGTACCTAGAGCTTTGGATCCATGAGAAGTCCTAAAATTCTAAGTTTGTCTGTTTGTCGATGGTCTAGGTGCTAGGGCGCTGGCTGCTGACTGTGCATTATTCCAAAACTTGTTCTTCTTTGACCACTTATTACCCCAGTTACCACTTTGTGGCTAACTCTGGTGATGGTCCGCAGATCTAGCTCTCTAAGCCTGTCTGTCTTTCTCTCTAGATTCAGTAATATTTTTTTTTCTCTTAAACCTGCTTCATATAAATGGCCAGTCAAGCAAAGTCTAACTCCTTATTGAACATAGCCCCCTGGCACTCAAGTACCAGGTTATCAGCAAGGCCAGATGCAAATTTCCTCATCTGGGCTCTCATATTACTAGCCAACTCTGGTGCATAGCAGGCTAGTTTATTAAACTTCATAGTGTACTCCTGGTCACTCATACTGCCCTGCTTCAGATTCATAAACTCTTCTGCTTTGGTCTCCCTCAACTCCAGAGGAAAGCTTCCACAAATTCACCCCAAACTGTGGGCTCAACACTCTCACCTTTTGTACCTTCCCAGTCGGCATACCACTGATTCGCAACGTCCTTGAGCTGATAGGTTGCTAATTCCACCCCTTCAACCTCATCCATATGCATCACCTTAAAGATCATTTCCATCTCATCCACGAACACCTATAGATATTCCTTCACCTTAGTGCAAGTGAACTTAAGTGGGTTCATCTTCATAAAATGTCTGACCCTAGTAGCCTTAGACGTAACAGATACAGAATCAACATCTTTTGATCGTTGAGTCTGGTTAACTACCAATTGTATCAACATATGAATAAAACATCTGAATTCTGTATTTGAAATATCTCCCTGAGCAGTTGGGGGACAGTTGACATTAGTCCGTGGAGCCCTCGGTAGACTGGTCGGGACTGGAGGGACTCCCAGAGTAGGGACAAATTCTGGAGTGTGAGCTCTGTTATGGGTCCGCATCACATGGGTGGGACGGACCTTATCTGCCTAAGCATTCTAATCGATGATACGACATGGAGGTATAACTTTGTTTCTGAAACACAAGTGATCATTGATTAGGGGACAGTTCAGACTCTGAAGCACGAACTAAATCACAAAGAAGGGAAATATTTCCTAAAAGCCTAGCAGCCTCCTGCTTATAAGTGTGGCGTGCTACACACCTATAAATAGGACTCTACCTAATGCGATTTTGCAGACACTCTGGGACCATAAATTGTGCTTTGAAACCAAGTTTGTCATGACCCGAACTAGGGCCTGGCAATGATGACCATTTCGAACTATGGAGGCCCGAAACACCCCTATCTATCTGGTAATCATACACCTAATTCATATGATCAAAGTAATGCGAAGGAAACACATTAATTTTTGGAAACATGGTCATGAATATGAAAATAAACAATAACGGGGAAATAAGGTTCCCCCAACATTAATCAGCCTCTAAACAACTGTCTGCGAAAATCTCTAACAAATGACTGAGTCAAGTAACTGTATATAAACTGGGACAAGGCCCCCAGTAGACCCCAAAATTGAATACAAGATAAAAGGACTATAGGACATAAGACCATCCAAAACATAGAAGGCTGACCACTTATCTCTGCAACTCTGTCTGAATAATCTACTGATTCTCTTAACCCCTAGATTGGGCCTCTGAACCTTAGAGGTTGGAGAAGGGAGGGGGTCAGCACAAAAGTACTGGAACACAGAGATATCAAAACAAAACATAATATTTTTACAAAATATAGGTGAGAGCCATTATAAAGCAACTTCATATCAAATCATTTCAAAACATATGGGTGTAATACAATAGTTTCTCAACAACAATGAAATGCAACTGAGCAAGGTGGAATACTCTACATAATTTACACCAACTGTCCAACCTCGATTGCTGCCGAGATTAGAGTATAAGTAAGGGAGAGACACACAAGACCATGAAGCATGGTGTCTCGACCCAATGGTAATGCCCAGGATCACTTATCCCGAGCTCCTACCTATAATCCAAATTTGGGAATGACATAAAGTCAAGTACTCAAGATCACTTAGCCTGGTACAAAATTACCATGTCGGCAAACACGTTTTTCCAGTGATGAGCCCTTACACTCAAACGCCTTCTTGGAGCATCCACCTATCTCATGTAAAATCAATTTATTCAAATTTCATTTATTTCAATCACATATCATATTACATAGTTTATCCTCATACCCAACTTAGAAGTTCTCAATATCACTTCCACATATGCATAGTCATGTAAAAACCAAGGTGCTTCATCATTTACAAGCGGTGAACAATATTTATTTCAAATTCATGCTTTTTTTTGTTGATCACAATATGATATGGGCTATCAAGACATTATCATGTGAATTTGAAAGTAATTTATCATTCATATTTATCAAACTTCCACGGAAAATCTCAAATCACATATGCAGGTTTCAACCATTGAAGTATATAGGCAAACAATTCCCATGACATAAAGTAAATGACTTAGAAATCATATTAAAAGCAAGTTATTAGCATTTGATTGAAAACCCCCTTTTAAAAGAATCCATGTTCATAAAAACTATACCCATGAGATTTTAGGATAACCCCACGTACCTCAATTACTACGAATATTAGATGCTTTTCGAAGTCTACGTTGAGAGGATTCCAAATATGCAATTTATTCCTAAAACCCCCGGTTGAATCTCGAGTTGCTTTGGTTTTTATTTTGAAACCCTAAGAAGAATCTTTGAGCACTTTTGATGAATGAAGGTGTATTTTGGGGTCCTTGGAACTGAATTTCGTGTTTTTGAGATAAGGGTGGAAAAGGACCATTTTGCCCCAAAAACAGAGTGTTTAAGTCACTTGAATTCTTCACATAGGCGCCGCCCAGCCCATTGCCTATGTTTACATAGGCTCCGCCTAGGCTATCGCTTATATTTACATAGTCGTCATCTTAGCTATCGCCTATGTTTACATAGGCCCCGCCTAGGCTATTGCCTATGCTTTCCGGTGGCCATGAGTGATTGGTTAGGCGATGCATATCACTTTGAAAGGTCATAACTTCTTGCTCGGGTGTCGGATTTTAGCAAAATTGGTATCGTTGGAAAGTTAACTTGAAGTCCTATCATTTGATATATAGTAGGCTTCCTAATTCGACATATATAAAGAGTTATAGTCAATAAAATCTGACACAATTTATAATGTCCACTAAAACTTAGTCGATTGAAATAGTTTCAACTCGTCCTTGAGTTGAAGGACCTCTATGGTCTAAATTCAAGCTTGAATGGATTCATATGCTACACAATTAATTGGCATGCCGTATTGGCATAGGAATTTATGGCTTCGGGATTTATCAACACATCAGAATCATGGTCTATATTTTAGCTTTAAATATGGGGCGTTACAATCAACATGATCCACCTCACTCTTAGAATACACCAAAATATTATCAATGAAGACAATGACAAACAAATCTAGAAACTAATGGAAAACTTGATTCATGAGACCAATAAATGCCCCCAGAGTATTAGTTAAACCAAAAGACATAATTAAAAGTTCAAAATGACTGTACTGGATTTGAAAAGCAGTCTTACAGATATCAACCTCCCTAATCTTAAACTGATGGTACCCAAAACGAAGATCAATCTTAGAAAACACCTTTGCATCCTGAAGTTGATCAAAGAGATCATTAATTCTTGAAATAGACACTTATTCTTCACGATGAACTTATTCAAAGCAGCATTCAATAAACATCCAAAGGGAACCATCCTTTTTATGCACGAAAAGCATGGGATCACCTCAAGGAGACACGCCATGGCATATACAACCTCATTTAGAAGGTCTTTTAACTTCTTCTTTAGTTCATTCAACTCTATTAGAGCCATTCTATAAGGAGGAATAGAAATTGGATGTATGTCCAAAAAAAAGATCAATACTAAAATCAATTTCCCTATTGGGAGGAATACTAGGAATATCATTAGAAAAAACCTTGAGAAATTTATGGAACACAGGGACATTGTACAAGGAAGAACCTTCGGATCAAGTATTCTTAACAGGCACGAGATGATAGAGGCAACCTTTAAAAACTAATCTCCATGCTAAAATATATGAAAAAACTTCCCTTTGGAACATTGGAAGCACCTTATCATTCGATCACCTGCTAATTTAGGAAATAGAAATTGACCCTTCCGGTCCCACAATCAAGAGACGCATAGCACGAATGCAACTAATTTATCACAAAAAATCACATCAAAGTCTAATATGTCCAACTTTATTACATCCACCAAGGTCTCCTTACCATGGACCGACATCACAAAACACCTATAGACCCTTCTAATCACAATAGAGTAACCCATCGTGGTGGACACCAAAAAGGGGTCCAAAATATACGAAGGATCAAAACCAAAATGAATAGCTATATAAGTGGTCACATAAAAGAGAGAAAACCCAAGATCTAGCAGATAATATATATCACGAGAGAAGAGTTTGAGCATACTAATAACAACATCGGGGGATGGTTCAGAATCTTAGTGGTTGAAAAGAGCATTCAAATAATTTCGTGCAGTGTTAGAGCCAGAAACAGAAGTAGCACCATTTGGTATAGGAGCAGATAAAGTAGTAACATGATTCTTATTCACCCCAAAAACAACCTTAGAAGGATAATACCTATGTATATGACCAATCTAACCATATTTAAAACACGCGTTTCTCCCTTCATCACAAATACCACAATGCACCTGACCACAAAATCTACAAGGAGGATATGATGGAACCAACTGAGCCTCACTAGACTATGACTAGGCTCCTGGTGCTCAAACCCATTATCATAAAGAGAATGATGATCCTTTATGACTTCGAATAAGGTGCACTTGCCGTAGAGTTGGAATAAGAATTGTCCTACTTCTTCTTAGGCCATTTTCTACCATCTCTACCACTTTGTTGCTAACCTCTACCCAGATCCAAAAAAAAAACTTTACTTTGTCTTTCACTTATCTTTGCTTGCTTGTTATTTTCTTATTCTACTTGTTGAATTTACATCATAAGTATAGCGATATCCATATCCTTATTCAACATGGTAGTGTTGATCTCTAAGATCAACTTACGGGACAATACACAAGAAAACTTACTCATTCTAACCCTCATGTTAGATACCCACTCAGGAGCATAATGCAATATAAGATGAAACTTCAAGGCATACTCCTTTACTTTTATCCTACCTTACTTTAAATTTATGAACTCCTTGACCTTCACCTCCCTCAATGAAATGCCAAAATTACACCTCTCTTAGGAGCGAGTAAGCGATCACTATCAAATATAGAACCTAACTAGGTTGGGGTCGAATCCCATAGGGAATATGGTGCTAATTAAGTTGTATACATATTAATTGACTTTTAATCTTTCATTTCCATAAAATAAAAAGGGGGAATTTAATTCAGTTCACAAATTAATGGTTTCAATTTAACAAGATGAAATATGTGTAGTAGTATTTAAATTTAGAGAAATAAAAAGCTAGGGTTATGTCCACCTTGTAGTTTGCAATATTTTCTAACTATGGGCTTTACAAATTCATACATGTATCATGTTTACAGAGAAACATATTGTATTTAATAACATAATCCTAGTATTTCTCAACCATCAAAGACTAAATTTCTTTAGTTCTCTCGAATTAAAACGGCTTACTAAAATAATATAAAATCTCCAAGTAGTTAATCTTGTTAAGGAATTAACATATGAAATAGGGGTTAGAAATCCTCTTTTCTTGTCACTACTCTCTTTTCCGAACAACAACCTTTCTCTCGAACAAGTTGTGTTTTAAGGAACAACCTCTATGTTTGCAACCACGAGAATTAAAGATAAATGAAGAGGGTATGATGTAAGCAAATCAATGCATAATGAATTCAAAACCCAAAGTAATAGATTGTATGCTACAAGGCTTCCATAACCCTAACTAATAAACTTAGCTACTCATGAATAAAATAGGAATCACAAGAGAAATATTCATCATACAAAAAAGTAAACAAAATCTTGGTAGAGAAGATGAAGTAGCGTTTCTCCCTTAGTGCTAAGCCACCGCTCTCCTCTCTCAAAATAATACAAAATAATTAATAATGAATAAAAATTCAGCATCAAGCCTTTTAATAATCTCCTCTCTCATAATTTCCTCCTAAGTCCCTTAACTAATTATAAATGACAAATTAGTCTTGTACATAGTTTCTAAGCGCCACCTTTAGTCCAACATGCTACTTTTCTCTTGTATGATTTGTCATCTGCAATCCGTAGTCACATCATGTCTCTATCTACCTCATTAACACATGAAAATTCTAATCACATAGGTTAGCTCAATTACATCAAAGTAGAGTAAAAACATAAGAAACTAGGAACTTTGTTCTCAAAACTTAGCTAAAATATGGGTAAGTTATGGTACTTAGGCATATAAATTTACCCAAGATCACCACCCCACACTTAAAGCTTTGTTCGTCATCGAACAACTTATCTATATATGCATACACAAGATTTAAAACCCACAAAGGAAACACAAGATGCTCAAAGAGACTCACACAATAATTATGAACAAAAAGTAGATTCATGAATCATTACTAGAGACAAACTACCCTCAAGAATAGACTCATTAAGTTGGCAAATTCATCAATACTGTTTAAGCAAACAAATCATATAAATTACCTAACCTTCATCAACCATGTTCCCTCACAACAAGAAAGTTACCCATATTTACTCACAATCATGCAATTTCTAACAAAATGGGTACAAGAATCAAGTTGCGCTCACTCTCATAAAGAATTCTCAAATTACAACTGATGACCATATGCTTACCTTTAGTGTAATGCTCCACTAATATCTGAATGCTAAGATTAGGATCAAATAGGTTTTTTACGGGTTGTAATGCAGGCTAAAGGATGGATAGGAACTATTTTGATTAGAAATAGTAACTATCTTCCCTAAGCGCTTTCATACACTACATTATCTAACTAAGACCCATTTCTAACAACCAATTTACACCACTTTCATCTATCGATATCTTTTTTTTTCACCCCATTTCATTAAACTCAATTAACACTATGGTGGGAGTATGCAACCCTTTCAAATATTTTTTTTGCACCCATTTCACATTATGCACCCCTATGATAGCCACGCTCAACGTAAGCGATTTACCTTAGTTGAATTGCACAATGACCTAGAAAGACCAGGGCCAAAACAGGTTCATTGTAACATATCCGGGATAAAATTTGGAACTTTTTCAACAATTTTTACTACTCCAACTACATCAATTTCACATGCCAATAACTAGACTTTGGAGAATCAATTTCACCTTTTTCCTCTTATTTTAAAACTCCTAACTCAAATTCATTTTACATTGAAATGCTTAGGAGCTTTTTGATCAAATAATGGTCTATTAAAGAATGGGTTATGGTAAATATGAGGCTAGAAAAAAAATAAGCTAAGGCTCAATGGGGCTAGCTAAGAAAATGTGCAAAGGTAGGTCAAAAGAAGGAATGAACAATGGTTGTTAAAGAAATGCCTAAATCATCTCCTAAACTCAGAATCTTTATTTCGCTTTTCACATACACCAAGCAAGTTCTAGCATCAATTACAATAAGGAATATACAATAGTCTTACACACTCATGGCACATAGTCAACTCAATTAGGAGCATTATAGATTCTCGACCCAATAATTAAATGAATTCAACTAAAACCAACAATCATAACAAGAGTCACAACTAGAGCCTAGGTGTTTCAAACGTAATGATCCATAGCATACTCATCCTATAATACCACGTGATCCTCAAAAACATTAGCATGTAACAAATAACTAATTTTCTCCTAAGACGGTCGGCATCTATCCATCATCAAGAAAAGCACCTAACTATGACTAAATCAAACAAAAATCTAACAAGAAACAAAATAAACAAAATAACTAATCCTATCACACAAGTATACTAAGGAGAACATACTAATTTCTTACAAAACAAGCAGCAAAGTAACTAGCCACCCTACACTTAATCTAGGCATTTTCCCCTGTGCAAATAAAAAGCTAAAGAACCTAGCTAGTAGTACTCTTCATCCATATTATAAGTCATACCACCTGCATGGAGATTATCATCAGAGCCATTTTTCCTGTATTCATCACATCACCCATGTCAGCCACACATAATGAAACTAACTACAATTAAGAAGAAGGTGGTGAAGTAACCACCCCATACTTAATTTGTTAGTATAAGATAATTAAATGTTATTATCGGGTACTTAAACTTCGCTGACATACATTTTGATATGGTGCACCAACATTAGTCGCAATACAATTCACTCACTTTAATTTCCCCAATTCTATTTCAATATAGCACTTTTTGAACAAAATTATTCCCTACAACTTCAACCATATAAAGATATAGAGAACACCATCACTTATACACTATTTTCTCAACATCATGTTCAACACAATAAGATGGAAACTAATGGTTACACAACTACCATGCTAGTTGTGAACAGCTCACTTACATGTAAAAGCTCAATTTCTACAACAATGGTGTCTACTACACAATGATGTTTGACTTCCCAAGATGCCCAAAACCTCTGTTTGACATAGCCATAGAAGGAATTTAATCTATAACCCTCAAGAAATAAAGTAACTATATATAAATTCACAATATCTGAGGATTAACAAAGTAAAACTTACCTTTGATGATGGATGATTTGGAAAAGAAAGGAAAAATTCTTGAGATTGTTAAGCAAAGAGTAATCTTAAAGGAAAAAGAGAATGGTGAGGGAGAAATCTTGTATGGCTTAGGGGTGAAATAAAGATAAATTTGGGAATTTAGGGTGTAGAGTCTATGAAAGAATAAAATCTGGTTCAGGTTGACCCAAGTTAAAGTCAGATTCATGTTGAAATTTGAAGGGTGTGTGGCACATATGTTATCGCATACTATTAAGTGTGCGTCCTAAAGCCTATCGCTCAACCAAAATAGTGAGCATGTGTGTTGGTCTAGGCGGCGCATAAGCAATTGCACAACCTCAAGTCTATGTTGCACAACCTGTCACACAAGGTGATTTAGGCACCACATTTTTTATCACATAAGTTAGGCTAGGTGCCACATAGGTAATCGCACAAGTGAAATAGTAAAGGTGTGCGGTTGGGCTTGCAATGCACAAGCCATCGCCAACATTAAGGTGTGCACCATGTGAGGTATAGCATACATGAGGGTGATCTTAAACTATGCCTTAGGCAACGCCTTTGCCATGGCTAATGTAAACTTGGGCCCCACACACCCTATAGTACACTTAAACTTGGACGCCATGAACCCCATTCTTTATATAAAGCATTGAGAAAGGTTCGTACGACAAGGACTTCACCCCTACACCCCTATCGAGGATAGTGGCGGGCTTTGAGATTAGGCCTGTTAGCCCGATCCCTATGCTACCACCATAGACCTTCTTGAAAATCACAAAATAAAGTCGCATTGCAAAATTTTGAGGGGCGGATTAGCATAATTTAGGTCACAACTCTAACACGAGTCATGACTCGAGCTTTAACATTTAACCACTCCAACTTACTTGGAATGTCACTGTTACTTCTAACTTACCACTATTGATATGGGTCAATTCCAAAACAAATTTTATACCAATCACCTCCTTAGTACTTCATACACCTACCCTTAATAAAAAATAACTAAAAATGATTAGAAGGATGGGTTGCCTCCCACCAAGAGCCGTAGTTTTGGTCATGGATCGACTCTTATTTTTGTATTTTTATTTAACATGTTAAAATAAAAATAAAATCATGGGTTGCCTTCCATGCTTTGCCTAATTTAACATCGCGGCACGACTCTATTATCTTGACTACTCAGACTTTTTCAAGATACATCGATGATACCATTTGTACCTCATTTGTTGGATCACGAAAATACTTTATTCCAAGTCCAGCAACTTTGAAGTCACTCATATCCTTTCTTCCAAGTTCAACCAAACCAGCTATGATCTCCACAGTAGGTCTATGCTTAACTAGTACATCTCATTCATCTTTGTAGAATACATCAACAATTGAAAAGACACTTATCTCCTTTTGTTGTTTCATGGATTTACATACTACAAAATTAACCTCTTTCCTATTAAGCCTAAATTTCAGCTCATTCAACACCAGGTCAACTAGTACTCTCCCGGTTGTTAAGAATTGCCTGCCCAAAATTATGGGTACATCAAAGTCCATTTCACAATCAAGAATTACAAAGTCGACAGGAAATATAAAATCGGCCACTTTTACAAGTACATCATGTAGAATCCCAACCGGCCTTTTCACTAATCTATCTGCCATTACAAGTTGCATGTTTGTGGGTGTGGGATCTCCCAAACCCAACTTCTTATAAATAACTAGCGGAATCAGATTGATGCTAGCTCTCAGATCACATAAGGCCTTAGCAAAATCCAGAGATCCAATCGTATAAGGAATGGTAAATGCTCCTGGGTCATCCTTCTTCTGCACCAGTGACCTTGTAGAAATAACACTATAATGATAAAGATTATCCACCATATCGTAGCTTACTACTCTTTTCTTCATCATAAGATCTTTCATAAACTTAGCATATCCGGGCATTTATTCCAGTGCTTCAACTAAAGGTACTTTCACTATCAATTGCTTCAACATAGCCATGAATTTGTTAAACTTACCTTCATCTTCTTTCTTCTTTAATCACTGTGGAAATGGGGGTGGTGGCCTTGGGATTTTAGCTGGAGAAAGTTTTACCTCCTTTCTTATGCCTTTCTCCACATCACTAACATGCATCGACTTTGGTGGTTGTTCCACTTCTGTACTCTTCTTTTCAAAACCTCCCAACTCTATAACCACCACTGAAGATTCATCAACTATCTCCCAATCTATTTCGACTGCATCAGTATAAGGGGATGCTCCCAATCCTAGATTAGATAATATCTTACCGCTCCTAGTGTAATGGCCATACACAATCCATCAATCCTTAGATTCTAAACTGTATCACTTAATATAGTCCTATTCTATCTTTGGTTGAATTTTTTGGATAATTGGCTCATCTGCTGCTCGAATTGTTTAATAGTGATTTAGTGTGAATTTACTAGCTATTTCATAGAATATATGTCACTCTTCATAGTAGTCACCCCAGAATTGGTCGCCTCAGCTCCCTTTAATAGTTTCTCCATCATGTCCTCCATGCACATTTTCCCTAAACTAGCGGCAGTATTATCACAACTTCCAGGAGGTACATACATTCCACTCCTATCACTTTTATTCTTCCAATCTCATTGATTGTTCCAACCTTAGTTTCCTTGACCACCGGTCCAGAAACCCCCTGGTTATGCAGGTAGTTAGCCTCTTCCTCAGTGTTTGATTCATCTTTCTTACCGTGGGACCCAACAGTTTTAACCTTTTCTACATTCCTTGGTAGCAAATATTTCATGAGCAGATCTATCTGGGTTTTTATGTGACCCATATCCTGATCACTCTCATCTTCTCTCCTATGTTGCTCTACTAATATTACACTAGACCTAGTATTTCTTGCTACCATAAAATCTCTAGTATACCAAGCTTTACTTGTCTTAGTTATTCTTTCTAACATACCTGCAGCCTCAGTAAAGGTGAGCTCCATCAATGCTCCTCCTGTAGTATTATCCACTAATAGCTTTGTAAGTGAGTTCAAAGCTCTGTAGAATATTTCCAACAAGTGTTCATCAGTCATCTTATAGTTAAGGAATTTATTCAACTTCTTTTTAAACCTCACCCAAGTCTCATGCAAAGCTTCATTAACCAATTGCCTAAAGTTATTGATCGCATCCCTCAACTATAACATTTTGGAGGGCGGAAAGAACCTTTTTAGGAAAGCTTCTTTCAATTACCTCCAGTTTGTTATAGAATCAGGGGTCAGCTTATTCAACCACATAGTTGCCTCTCCAGATAAAGATAGGAGGAACAATCTTAAATGAATAGAATTTTGTCCCTCTCCCAGATTATCAAATGACTTACAAATACTAATGAAATTCAACAAATATAGATTTGGATCATCACCTGGTAATCCACCAAAGAGTCCTTTCAGATTCAGTAGCTGGATCATAGTACTGGCGATGTTAATATCACCCCATAAATAGTGGTGGTAGAATGATTGCCCCTGTAGATCTGATTTTATCTAAATCATCGTCATCATTGTCAACATCAAACTGCGCAACTTGGTGATCTAGTCTTCCTCTGAATGGATGATTTTGATTTATAGGTGCAACTACCCCTACTGCACACCTCCTATTAGCCGAGTTAATTAAATCATTATCTCTTGGGTCCTCTTCATCTAGATTAGGTACCTAAACTTGGTTATCTGCATTCTTTTGATTTAATTGAGTTTAGCCAAGGCGGCTAATCTTTTAGCTTCCTGTTAGTTAGCCATTCTTTCAATGAGATAAGGTTTAGGATTGAAGGGTAATAATAGTTCTTCTGAACTTCTATTTTGTGGCATAAAACACAATAAGCCTATAACGAACCAAAACAACAAATAAAGGTAAAATAAGGAAAATTGAGTGACAGTTAATTGACACACATAAACTCAATCGACAACTGTATTCCCTATCAATGACGCCAAAATTTGATACACCCAAATTACACCTCTCTTACGAGAGAGTAAGCGGTCGCTGTCAAATATAAAACCCAACTAGGTTAGGGTCGAATCCCACATAAAATATGGTGCTAATTAAGTTGTATGCAGATTAGTTGCCATTTAATCATTCATTTTTGTAAAACAAAAAGTGGGAATTTGATTCAGTTCACAAACTAAGGGTTTTAGTTTAACAAGATAAAATATGTGTAGTATTCAAGTTCAGAGAAATAGAAAGCTAGGGTAATGTCCACCTTGTAGTTATTAATACTTTCTAACTATGGACTTTAAAAATTAATTCATGTATAATGTTTACAAAGAAATATATTGTATTTAATAACATAATCTTAGTGTTTCTCAATCTTCAAGGACTAATTCACTTTAGTTCTCTCGAATCAAAAGTGTTTACTAAAACATACAAAATCTCCAAATAGTTAATCCTATTAAGGGATTAACATATGAAATAGGGGTTGGAAATCCTGTTTTCTTGTCATTACTCTCTTTTCTGGACAACAACTCTTCTCTCGAACAAGTTGTGCTTTAAGGTACATCCTCTAAGTTTACAACCATAAGAATTCAGGACAAATGAAGAGAGTATGATGTAAACAAATCAATGCATAATGCATTAAAAACCCAAAGTAATAGATTGTATGCTACAAGGCTTCCATAACCCTAACTAATAAACTTAGCTACTCATAAATAAAATGGGATTCATAAGATAAATATTCATCAGGCCAAAAAGTAAACAAAATATTGGCGATGAAGATGAAGTAGAATTTCTCCCTTAGTACTAAGCCGCCACTCTCCTCTCTCAAAATAATATAGAATAATCAATAATTAATAAAAAATTTAGCATCAAGTCTTTTAATAATCTCCTCTCATAATTGCCTTGTAAGTCCCTAAACTAATTATAAATGACAAATTAGTCTTCGACATAGTTTCTTGGAACCACCTTTGGTCCAACAAGCTACTTTTCTCTAGTGTGATTTGTCATCCACAATCCGTAGTCCCATCAAGTCTCTATCTACCTCATTAACAACTGAAGTCATTCTAATCACATAGGTTAGCACAATTACATCAAAGTAAAGTAGAAACATAAGAAACTAGGCACTTTGTTCTCAAAACTTAGCTAAAATATGGGTAAGTTATGGTGATTAGGCATTTAAATACACCAAAGATCACTCAACTTCTCTAGAAAACAATGATCAAGGAAATCATTAGAGAAATCATCCCATAAAATAGACTTAGGATTGTAACCCCTAGATTGGTCTCACTTCTTATACCACTGATACACCACATCCTTTAACTAATAAGAAGCAAACTCAACACCCTCCATATCAGTATCATACTATAACACCTCATATTTTTTGGTTAGACATTAAACCATCATTGCTACGTGTGTAAAGTCTAATCACATGATTTGTATTTGAATACATGTGTCATGATCATTACCTAGTTTGAAGAGTTCTTGTTAGGTGAAAAATTATCATCGGAATAACTTAGAGCAATGTTGAGCTAAGAGCCTTTGATTTGGCTAAATTTTTGTATTAAATCCTACAAAGGTCAAATTAAACATGTATAAATTTTTACGTATGTAGAAATTTGCATTTGAAGACCCATAAAATTATATAAAATTGAATTAGATTTGCAACAATACCAATTTTACCTTAATATGATACCCGATCGAAAAGTTATAAACATTTTTGAGGAAATAGTAAGGGTCCGTGATAGCTCTACGACGTGGACCTTAGGCACTGCGTGGGCCTCCACAACATGAAGGATATGTTTCCTGCATCCATAAGTTGCAGCCCAAGGGGAATTTTAGTCATTCCCCTTGCCTCCAAGAACAGGAGAGAAGGATTAAGCCACATAAAGTGGCATTATTTGCCCATTATCAACAAAATAACTCACGTAAAAACCCTCCCCCTTCCCAAGAATGAAGAATTCAAGATTCGCTTCCCAAGAATTCAAGAGTTCAAGTTTTCAAGTTCAAGCTTCTTTAATAATTTAACCATTGAGGTATGTGGGGTGTTTATAAATGGGTTCCTTTCACCCATTGAGCCCAAAAACCCTCTTTTTGGTTTAAAGTATTAATTATATCCTATTTTACGAAATTCTCCATGCATTTTATGAACTTAATCCATGTTTTCTTAGTAATTTTAATTCAAGCCATGTAAACATGTGTTCCCATGTAAACTTGTTTATCTTATGCTTTAAATTTCAATTACTCGTGTTCTAATCAAGTGATTCCATGTCAAATCTTTAAGTTATGAATTAAATTATGTAAATATGTTGTTTTCTTAAGTGTAACTTATCCCTATGTTCAAGTTCATCTATATTAGTCAATTATGGCAATGTCTTATGTCTTGGGTCTTTTAACTATAATTTTATACCACTATTTTAAGCATTATTTACATATTTTGTGATGATTCAGTGTTGGAGTGCTATGAACACCCAATACCTATCTGTTTATACATGTCTTTGTTTTTAAGTGATAAGTCTGATAGGTAATGATTTTTATTATTATAATAAGACTACCATTTTTATGTTGAGCACTTATCAGTATAGTACTATGTCATGTTAAACCCATAATAATACCAGTGTCATTTAGTTGGGAGTAGAATTTAGCACTAAGTGAACCTAGGGATAGGGGCTTACCCAAAAGTTAGGACTGGCTACTTAGTAATGGTCCCTAAGTTGCAGAACAACATAGACAATGTAGGATTGGGAGATGTCACCTACCAGTTTAGTACTGTAGTTTCTAAGGGGTCACCCACAAGTTTAGGACTGAATCCTTAGACCTTTACAACATCAGATTAAGATTGACTCCCTAGTCATTTGGGATATCAAATTAGTGGATCCACACATCTATGTGTAAGTACTCGTGACAAGGTACTAATACCATTCCAATTAGGGTTATAGTTTGGACCCTGATTAGCTCAAATTAGGGAATATCGGTTACATGATAGATCCCAAAGTTTCACTCAGTACTCAGTCTATATAAGTTCATGTTTGCTTGACCAAGTAAATAGATTTTTAGTTATTCAATTATTTAGAGCATTTCAGTACATGTTTACTTGGTTTTGCATTCCTAGTTTTACGTGCTCATGTTTTCATGCTCAGTATCCATACATGATCCTCAGTTAAGTTTTACAATATGTTCAGCTTTATATGAGATTCACATATAGTATTTATGTTTTAACATTTCCCAATTTATAGAATTATTTTTAGCTCATGATTTATAAATCTCACTATGACTTACAGTTTTCACGTATAACTATGTTTTAAATAGATGTTTCAATAAATAACTTATGTATTTAGGTTTAAAGGATGTTTTAAATATTTCAATGATTCAGTGAATGTCTATATATACTCAGTACATTCCAAAGTACTAACCATGTATATTGATTTGATGATACATCATTCACAATATAGGTACAGTATGTAGCTTATACACCAATGTCAGAATATTCTTAGCTTTTAGCCAGCAGGTGATGAGTTCTTCTATTTTGAGAACTCTAGTCTGTTGTAGTTTATGTGCTATATTGTTATCATTCTTATGTATTCATTTGTGGTATTTGGAGACATGTCCCAACTGAATATAGTTAGTATAGTAAAGGGTTCATAGTTAGTCAGTCAGAGTCATAATATGTAATTCATGTTCTTTCTTTAGTTTTATCATTTTCTATGATTTATTAGTATTATATTTATTCAAATTATTCCATGATTAAGTTTTCACTCAGCAAATTTTGTTTTTATGTAATTTTAAATTTATTGCTCAAGTAGCATGCCAGTTTATGTGTTAGCTTGGGATCACTTATGGTTCTAAGCATCGTGTTACAACTAGGAGGCAGCTTTGGCTTGTGAAAAATATAGTATTAGAGCAAAAGGTTCACGTGTCCAAGGGTGTCTATAAAGATATGTCTAGTTAATTCTTGCATAATGGTATAGAGGACTCTAGCTAAGTATTTAGACATAGTGTTATTTTAGGCTTCAAAAGTTAGTAATCCTATTTCACAACCTTTACGTCTATTAAATGTTGATATTTGAGTTAATTCATGATGAAGAATGTCAATAGGTGTACCCAGGTAAGTTTCAGATTTTTTAAACTTTGTTTGAAGCTACTTTGGAATCCTAAACTAGTGAATCAATATGATCTTGATGTGTTGCATCGACTATCGAATTAATAAATGTTTTCCCCAGTGCCCAGCGTCCAATTCTAGTGAACCGACCCAGACTTAACATGTCGCATTGGCTATCACGTCGATGCCAATGATGCGGCAGATCAGCTTGCGCGTCAATAGTTCAGTTTATAGTCATTTAAAAAGCTGTATCCTCAGGGTTAATAATGTCTTTTTCCCATGCCCTTCAGCCCCCATAACATGAAATTTATCCCTCTTTTATCAAGTTATATCCATTTATTCACAAATTGCTCAAGAACAAAAACCCTAGGTGAATTATGTTCAAACTCAAGGCTTAAGATTCCACCATTATTTTTCCAAAATTAAGCAACTAAGGTATGTGAAGTGTTTATCCAAGGGTTCTTTCCACCCTTAGAGTCCAAAAAACTCTTTTAAAGTTCACATAAAGTGATTTCATGATTTACATGGTTTGAATTAAAGTGTATTCATGATTTATTGCAAGATTGATGCAGAGTTAATTGATATGTGTGCTTTATCATTTGAATTCATGTTGAAACTCTTTGAATTGTGTAATTGGAATTGAATCATTATGCCTACATGTTATGTTAGTATTATGTATATATAGTATGCCCCATAAGTGTTTGATGAATTGTCCATTATGAGTTGAATAGTGAAATTATATCATGTTAGTATGTATGCAAGTGCTTGCTTGAATGCCCAAATGAATGAATGATGACTAAGTAGTTAATTACCATGTCTCAAGATTATTCCATGCCTTTTAAGTTTATGCTATTAAGCCCTGGAGGTATTTAATACTCAATAATTTGGTTGTTTGTCTAGAGCCATGGCCTGTCACAGAGTAGAATCAGTCAAGTCTCGATCAAAAGAATTAAGTCAGTTATAGAACTTAAGAAAACTCAATGAACTCAAAATCAGTCTAGCTCATTTTAGTAAAATCAGTTCAGTTTAGTTGTATAGTAAAATAAGTAAGAGTTCAGTATAGCCTAGTACAGTTTAGAATTTAGTCCAATGTCTTTTCAGTTCGGAGTAGGATTCAGCACCGAGTGAACCCAAGGATGGGAAATCACCTTCCAGTAGAGAGTGAAATCCTTAATAGCAGTCGTTGCATTTCAAAACTATGTAGCCAGTGTAGGTTGAGACATCAACCTGCCAGTTGATGGTTGATAAGGTGATCTACCTTCCAATTGAGGGAACTACCATTCTCGTTCAGAGTAACTGTCAGATGAGAGTAACTCGGCACTTGTTCTTAGCTGTGGCACGGTATTGACACCCTTCCAACTGGGTTATAGGTTCGACCCCAAGTTAGTTAAAGAAGGGACATATTAGTTAGATAATTACTTTTCGCAGTCTCAGTTTTAGATTTAGTCTCAGTATGGAACTATGTTAAGTTTTACAGATTCTGGACTGTCAGACATAGTCACTCAGCTTAGTACAGATTTCAGTATAGTTCTATAGAATCAAGACTGTCAGATACATTCATTTAGTTACTAGTAATTTAGGATCAGTATACTCATACATCAGTTAATCAGTATTCAAATTCAGTATTCAGTGCTATTACGATCTCAGTAGAGTTTACATATTCAACATATACTCTCATCTAGTCATACTCATGATATTCAGTTAGTAATATTCATATATATGATACATATTTTTCTTTTATGCTATGATGTGTTATATCATAGGTTCAGAGGCATGGGCTCCTGAGCACCCTTAGCTGTTCAGACTCTTAGAAAATAGAGTTAGTGGTTAGTCTTCATAGTTCGAGGCCTTTATTATGTATTTTAGCATTTCAGTTTATTTTTAGTAGTAAGAGTTAGTTGGGAACTTGTCCCGTCAACTCCATTGTTTAGACAGTTTAGAGGCTTTTTAGACTACAGTATTTTTAAATAGTTGTTCAGTTTTTAGTATTGATGTTAAGTTTTTGTATTATGATACCAAATTGAGCATTATTTACAGTATTGAACCTTATGGCTAGTTTTCCACCTATTTTCCACATATTTTAGCATTATTGATATTTAGTTATTACATCAGGTACTAGCCATGGGTTAGCTTATGGTTATTCAATATGACGACTGTGTATCATTAGGGTTACATACTTGGGGCGTGACAAACTTTGTATCAAATCCAGGTTCAATAGATTCCTAGGAAGTCTGAAAGTCGCATCTAGTAAAGTCTTATGCATAGGTGTGTTGCACAACACACTTATGGACAGGAGGCTACTAGATGTTTTAGGAAAAGTTTTTCTTCTCTTAGTATTCATGTCGTGCGAGTGAGAATGAGCTCCAGTAAAACTCTCAGTATAGTACTTTCTCTTCTTTTTAACAGAAATATGCCTCTAAAGAGGATTAAAGGAAGAGGAATAGGAGACCATCTAGAACCCCACCTCGTCTAGCCAAATCCACTGGATGAACACGTTTCCCATGCTGACTTCAGAGTAGCCTTCAACACACTAGCTCATTTTTTGGAAGCCCAAAATTAATTCCCAGCTAATGTACCGGCCAAACTAGGTAATAATACTGTTGCTACCAAGATTCGAGACTTCAATCTAATGAAGCCTCCATCGTTTACCGGGTTGAAGTCAGATGAGAACACTCAGGAATTTCTTGATTAGGTGAAGAAGGTTTCTGATATTATGGGGGTGACTGCAGTTGATAGTGTTGAGTTGGACGCATATCAGTTGCAGGATGTGACTCACTCATGGTTTAAATAGTGGAAAGTAGAGAGGGCCGTAGATGCAGGGCCTATAGAGTAAGAGGAGTTTGCTACTAGTTTTCTGGATAGGTTCTTCCCACTAGATTTGAGGGAAGTTAAGAATCTAGAATTTATCAATATGAAGCAAGGCAATATGACAGTGAAATATTATTCTCTCAAGTTTATAAAATTAGCTAGATATGCTCCTCATGTGGTGGCAGACAGCATATCCCGAATCAATAAGTTTGTCTCAAGGGTGTCTAACAATGTGGTCAAGGAGTGCAAGAATGCAATGCTTATTAAGAAGATAGACATATCCAGGGTCATGGTCTATGCTCAACAGATAAACAAGGCTAATAATAAAGCAAAGGAGAGGGAGAACAAGAAAGTGAGAACCGGTAGTTTTAACTTTTCTCAGCCTAAGTTAGAAGGTGGGAATCATTCTCAGTTTTGCTCAAAATCTTCAGTCATCCTCAGCTAATGCTCTTATACTGAAATTCAAAGATGGCAGTAGGGATAAGGTACCAGGCCCTAAATCCTAGGGAAGTGTTAGAAGTGCCCGAACCTATCCCTTTTGTAAAAAGTATGGCAGAAACCACCAGGTTATCTATAGATTAGGTAGCAAAATGTGTTTCGGGTGTGCAAAGACAAGACACAAAGTCAAATATCATCCCCAGTTAGGTTCTCAGAGTTAGAATAACCATCCCCCAGCTTAGTTCGGTCACTCGAATCAGCAGGGTATTGCTTCCAGTACCAATAGTGGGTAACTCCCAAATAAACTCTATATTCGTTAGTCCCAATAAGATTAAGAGAGTTCTCCTGATGTGGCCACTGGTACATTACAAGTTTTCCATTTGCATTCTTATGCTGTATTAGACCCAGGAGCTTCTTTTTCCTTTGTTACTCCATATATATAGCAATTAATTTTAGAGTCACTCTCAAAATTTTAGCAGAGCCTTTCTCAGTCTCTACCCTAGTGGCTAAATCCATCATAGCCAGGTGGGTATACAGGTACTGTCTGGTTAAGATATCAAAGAAAATCACTTCAGCAAATTTAGTTAAATTAGAGATAAGTGATTTTGTTATCATTCTCGACATGGATTGGCTCTATTCCTGCTAAGCCTCAGTAGACTGCCGAAACAAAATTGTCCAATTTTACTTTCCAAATGAAACTGTCCTAGCGTAGAGGGGTAGTACTTCAGCACTTAGGGGTCATTATATTTCTTACCTTCAGGATAGAAAAATGATATCTAAAGGATGTTTCTACCATCTCGTTTGAGTCCAGGACTCTAGTTCAAAAACCGCTTCTCTTAAGTCAGTGTCAGTAGCATGTAAATTCCCAGATGTGTTTCCTGATGATTTTCTTGGAGTTCCTACCAAAAGGGAAATTGATTTCGGAATTGATATTCTTCCTGATATTCAGCCCATATCCATTACGCCATGCAGAATGGCTCTAATAGAACTTAGAGAATTAAAAAAGTAGTTAAAAGATCTCCTAAATAAGGGTTTCATCAGACCTAATATGTCCTCATGGGGCGCACTAGTTTTATTCGTGCGTAAGAAAGATGGTTCCCTTAGAATGGTTTTGACTATCGTAAGTTAAATAAAGTCACAATCAAGAACAAGTGTCCACTACCCAAATTTGAGGACTTGTTTTATTAACTTCAGGGTGCCAAATACTTCTCTAAGATAGACCTTAGATCAGGCTATCATCATCTCAGAGTCAGGGAATGTGAGATTGTGAAAATAGCTTTCGAAACTCAGTATGGTCACTTCAAATTCTTAGTCATGTCCTTTGGTCTTACCAATGGTCCAGCAGCCTTCATAGACTTGATGAACCTTGTGTTCAATTATTACTTGGATATGTTTATCATAGTCCTTATAGATGACATTCTCGTCTACTCCAACAGTGAGCATGATCATGCAGACCATTTTAGAATAGCATTATAAACTCTCAGAAATCATCAGTTATTCATCAAATTTAGTAAGTACAAATTTTATCTAAGGTCAGTAGCTTTTCTTAGCCATATAATTTTTGGTGATGGTATTAGAGTTGATCCCCAAAAGACCGAAGCAGTGAGAAACTAGCCCAATCCTATCTCTCCGTCAGATATCATGAGTTTCTTACATTTGGTCGACTATTACCGATGGTTCATTGAGGGGTTTTCATCTATTGCATCCCCTAATTCTAGATTGACTTATAATAAAGTCAAGTTCTAGTGGTCAGATTCTTTTGAGAAGAGTTTTCAAGAGTTAAAGACTCGACTCACTACAACTCTACTTCTGACCTTGCCAGATGGCTTTGACAGCTTTGTGGTGTATTGTGATGCTTCCAGAGTTAGCTTGGGGTATGTTGTAATGTAAAGAGATAAGGTCATAGCCTATGGCTCTAGGCAGCTTAAACCCTATGAGAAGAATTACCCTACTCATGATCTTGAGTTAGCAGCAGTAGTGTTTTCCTTACAGATTTATAGGCACTATTTGTATTGACTTTATATGGATGTGTTTACATACCACAAGAGCCTAGAGTATGTATTCTCTAAAAAAGACCTTAACCTCTATCAAAAAAGGTAGTTGGATTTGTTGAAAGACTATGACATGAGTTTTTTGTATTATCTAGGCAAGGCCAATATAGTGGATAACACTCTCCATAGAATGTCGATGGGTATTATTTCTTATATTGAGGACAGTAAGAAGAAGTTAGCTCGGGAAATTTTTCAGCTATCCCGACTAGGTCTCCACTTAGTCGATTCAGCAGAAGGTAGTGTAGGGGTACAAAGTAGTTTATAATCATCCCTAGTTTCCAAAGTAAAGGAAAAGCAAGATAGGGATCCACGTATAGACAAGTTGAAAGAATTAGTCAGAGATCAGGAGGTAGAGGTTTTCTCCCAAGGGGGAGATGGTGTTTTACGTTGTCAGGGTCGACTATGTATGTCATACGTAGATGACTTGAGGCAAGAAATTCTTGAGGAAGCTAATGGTGTGCGCTACTCTATTCATCCAGGGCTACTAAGATGTACAGTGATTTGTGGGAGATCTATTGGTGGTGTGGGATGAAGAGAGATACTACAGATTTTGTGGTTAAGTACTCAACATATCAACAAGTTAAGATTGAGCATTAGAAGCCTAGTGGGTTTATGCAGGAGTTCAGTATTCCCACCTGGAATTGGGAATAAGTTACATAGACTTTGTAATGGGTTTGCCTCGTACTTGTCATTAGCATGATTTAGTTTGGGTTATTGTAGACAGGATAACCAAATCAGCTTAGTTCCTACTAGTCCATATCTTTTACTCAGCCAAGGATCATGCCAAACTCTATATTAGGGAGTTGGTCAAATTGTATGGTGTCCTACTATCCATTATCTTAGATAGAGATACCCAGTTCACGTCTTATTTTTGGAAAGCATTCAAAAAAGGTCTTAGCACCCTAATTCACTTTTGTATAAATTTTCACCCTCAGATAGATGGTCAAGCAGAAAAGACCATTCAGAATTTAGAGGATATACTGTGAGCATGTACGATAGATTTTAAAGGTACTTGCAATGACCACTTACCTTTGATTGAGTTAACATACAATAATAACTACCATTTTAGTATTCAGATAGCTCTGTTTGAGGTAATTTATAAGAGGAGGTGTAAATCTCCCATTAGTTGGTTTGAAATAGATGAGGCCACAGTGATAGGGCCTGACTTGGTATTTGATTCCTTAGAGAATGTTCAGCTGATCAAGGAAAGGCTTAAGACAATCAGCTGATCAAGGAAAGGCTTAAGACAACTCAGATCCAACAAAAATTGCCTTCTTGGTCATTTTGAAAAGGTAGCTTAAGAGCTTAAGTTGCCTTCAAATCTATCTTTACTCCATCTAGTGTTTCATGTCTCCTTGCTAAAAAAATGCATAGGTGATCCATCAGCTGTAGTCCCCATAGAGGGCATAGATGTTCAGAACAACCTCTCTTACAAAGAGATTCTATCAAAATCCTTGATTATTAGATCCGAAGACTAAGGAGAAAAGAAGTCCCTCTAGTCAAAGTTCTTTGGCAGAATCAGTTCATTGAGGGAGCTACTGGGGAAATAGAAAAGGATATGTGGACCAAGTATCCTCACCTCTTCTCTACATACTCAGATTTAGCTCAAGGTAATAGTCTTCCTTAAGATTATTCAGTTTCATGCTCAGATTTTCCATAACAAACTTGGTATCAGTTTCCATTGAATATTCAGTCATATGTTCATAAGTTATATTAGTGATGTATTCATGCATCAGATATGCATATTTAGTATGAAATTCAGTTTGTAAATAATTCCAGTTAGATAATCATGTTTCAAGTGTTCATGTTCAGTAAGTAAGTTCAGTCTACCAGTCCTCTCATCTTAGTCAGTCTCATTCGAAGACGAATGTTCCAAAAGGGCAGATATTGTAAGACCCCAAAATTCTTAGCTTAATTCAATCCTTTAATCTTGGTAAGGGGTTCTCATTCTTAGAAAATTCTAGATAAGTATTCAGACTTAGTGTTATTTTATCCTTCAAAAGTTGGCAATCTTATTTCTCAAACTTTATGTCTATTAAATGTTGATATTTAAGTTAATTCATGATCAGGAATGTCAATAGGTGTTCCAGGGCAAGTTTCAAATTTTACAAACTTTGTTTGAAGCACCTTTGGAATCCTAAACTGATGAATCAATGCGATATTGACGTGTCGCATTAAGTATCGCGTTGATAAATATTTTCCCCAGCTGCTAGTGTCCTATTCCAGTGAACTGACACAGACTCGATGCGGCACATTGGCTATCGCATTGATGCCAATGACATCGCCCGTCAGCCTGCGCGTTGGTGGTACAGTTTAAAGTCATTTAAAATTCACATCCTTAGGGTTAATTAAGTCTTTTTCCTATGCCCTTCTGCCCCCATAAAACAAAATTTAGTCCTTTTTTAGCAAGTTATATCCATTTTTTCACAAATTTCTCAAGAACAAAAACCCTAGGTGAATTAAAATCAAACTCAAGGCTCAAGATTCCACCGTTAATTTTCTAGAATTCATCAACTAAGGTATGTAAAGTGTTCATCCAAGGGTTCCTTCCACCCTTGGAGTCTAAGAAACTCTTTTAAAGTTCTCATAGAGTGATTTCATGAATTCCATGATTTGAATTAAAGTGTATTCATGATTTATTGCAAAATTCATGTAATTAGAATTGAATCATGATGCCTACATGTTGTGTTAGTATTATGTTCATAAATTGTGCCCCACAAGTGTTTGATAAATTATCTATTTGAGTTGAATAGTGAAGTTATATCATGTTAGCATGCATGCAAGTGTTTGCTTAAATGACCACATGAATGAATCATGACTAAGTAGTTAATTACCATGTCTCAATATTATGCCATGTCTTTTAAGTTTATGCTATCGAGTTCTAGGGCTATTTAATACTCGAAAATTTAGCTGCTTGCCTAGAGGCATGGTCAGTCATAGAGTAGAATCAGTCATATATCAATCAGTAGAGTTCAGTTAGCTATAAGATTTAGGAAAACTCAGTGAACTCCGATCTAGTCCGGCTCAGTTTTGTAAAATTAGTTCAGTTCAATTATATAGTACGATCAATAACAGTTTATACTAGCCTAGTATAGTTTAGAATTCAGTCCAATTTCTATTCAGTTGGGAGTAGAATTCAGCACTGAAAGAACCCAAGGATGGGTACTGACCTGCCAGAAGAGGGTTAAATCGTTAAAAACAGTCTTTGCCTTCCAGAACTATGTAGCCACGTAGGTTGAGACATCAACTTGCAAGTTAAGGGTTTATAAGGTGATCTACATTCCAGTTGAGGGTACCATCTTTCTCTTTTAGAGTAACTACCAGATGAGGGTGACTCAATACTTGTTCTTACCCATGGCACGGTATTGACACCATTCCAACTGGGGTAATAGATTGGACCCCAAATCAGTTAGAGAAGGGGTATGTCGGTTAGATGATTACTTCCCATAGTCTCAGTTTTTAGATTCAGTCTCAATATGAAACTTAGTTCAGTTCCACAAATTCTTGACTGTCAGACTTCAGTTCCACAAATTCTAGACTGTCAGACATAATCACTCATCTTAGTATGGAATTTAGTATAATTCCACAAAATCAAGACTGACAGATACAGTCATTCAATTACCTATAATTCAGTATCAGTATACTTAGACATTATATACTCAAACATTAATTAATCAGTATTCAGATTTAGTGTTCAATGTTATTACAATCTCAGTACAGTTTACATATTCATGCATGTACTCTCATTCAGTCATACTCATAATATTCAGTTAGTATTGTTAATGCATATGAACCCATTAATTTTAGCCTACCTCACTGAGCATACCAGTTCATTAAAAGTACTGACACATGTTTTTCTTTTGTGCTATGATGTCTTATATCATAGGTTCAGATGCACGGGCTCATGAGCACCCTTAGCAGTTCAGACTCTCAGCATACAGAATTAGTGGTGAGTCCTCATAGTTAGAGGACATGATTATGTATTTCAGCATTTTAGTTTATTTTTAGTAGTCGGAGTTGGTTGGGGATTTATCAAATCAACTCAATAATTAAGACAGTTTAGAGGCTTTTCAGACTAGAGTATTTTCAGACAATTGTTCAGTTTTTAGTATTGTTGTTCAGTTTTGGTATTGTTATACCATATTCAGTATTATTTATAGTATTGAACTTTATGGCTAGTTTTTCACCTAATTTCTGGATATTTCTATATTATCATTATTCAGTTATTATAGAAGGTACCATTCATGGGTTAGCTTGTGGTCCTTCGAGATTATGAGCACTGTGTAGCATCCAGGTTATAGAATCAGGGTGTTACAAACTTGGTATCAAATCTAGGTTCAACAGAGTCCTAGGAAGCCTGAAAGCCATATCTAGTCGAGTCTTATGAATGGGTGTGTTGCGCGCCACACTTATGGATAGGAGGCTATGAGATGTTTTAGGAAAAGTTTCCCTTCTTTTAGTATTCATGTCATGTAAGTGAGCATGAACTCGAGTTAAACTCTCAATTTAATCCCTTCTCTTTTATTTACATAAATATGCCTACAAAGAGGACTAAAGGAAGAGGAACAGGAGACCAATACAAACCCCAGCCCCTCTAGCTAGATCCACTGGATGAACAAATCTCCCATGCTGAGTTCAAAGCAGCCTTCACCACCCTAGTTCATTTTGTGGAAGCCTAGAATGAATGCCCTACTACCATACCAGCCAACCCCATGGCCAATAATGCTGCTGCTAAGATTTGGGACTTCACCTATATAAATCCTCCATCGTTTACTGAGTTGAAGTCAGATGAGGACCCTTAGGAATTCTTGATCAGGCATAGAAGGTTACTGATATTATATGGGTGATTGTGGTTTATATTACTGAGTTGGCCATATATCATTTACAGGATATGGCTTACTCATGGTTTAAATAATAGAAAGTAGAGAGGGCTATAGATGCAAGGCCCATTGAGTGGGAAAAGTTTTCCACTGCTTTTTTGGATAGGTTCTTCCCATAAGAGTTAAGGGAAGTGAAGCATCTGGTATTTATCAATCTACAGTAGGGCAATATGATAGTAAAAGAGTATTCTCTCAAGTTTACAAAATTAGCTAGATATGTTCCTCTTGTAGTGGCAGACAGCGAATCCCGAATGAGTAAGCTTTTACCAGGAGCATCTAGCAGTGTGATCAAGGAGTTTAGGACTGCAATGCTTATTAAAGATATGAACATATACACTCTTATGGTCCATGCTCAGCCAATAGAGGAAGCTAAAAATAAAGAGAAGGAGAGAGAGAACAAAAGAATGGGAACATATAGTTTCAACTCGCCCAGCCTAAGTTAGAGGGTGGGAATCATTCTAGATCTACCTAAAATCTTTAGTCCCAGCTTCGTCCTCAACCTCTAATCTTATGCCAAAATTTAAAGATGGCAGTAGGGATAGGGCATCAGGCCCTAAACCGAATCCCCTTTGTCAGAAGTGTGGCAGAAACCACTAGGGTATCTGTAGAGAAGGTAGAAATATGTGTTTTGGGTGTCGCAAGCCTGGCCATAGAGTTAGAGATTATCTCCATTCAGGTTCTCAGGGTCAGAATAGCCATCCACTAGCTCAGTTCAGTCGCCCAAATCAGCAGGGTGTCACTTTCAGTGCCACCAGTGGGCAACGCCCAAACACACTATATGCTCTTCAGTCCTGATAGGATTAAGGGAGTTCTCCTGAGATGGTCACTGGTACATTACAATTTTTTCAGTTGCATGTTTATGCTTTGTTAGATCCTGGAGCTTCTTTGCCCTTTGTTACTCCATATATAGCAGTTGATTTCGGAGTCAGTATTGAAATTTTAGCAGATCTTTTCTCAGTCTCTACCCCAGTTGGTAAATCCATCATAGCTAGGCGGGTATACAGGAACTGCCTGATTATGATATCTCAGAAAATCACTTTAGCAGATTTAGTTGATTTAGAGACTACTGATATTGATGTCATTCTCGGCATGGATTGTCTTTATTCCTTCTATGCCACAGTCAACTGTAGAAACAAAATTGTCTAGTTTAAGTTTCTGAATGAACCATCCTAGAGTGAAGGAGTAGTACTTCAGCACTTAGGGGTCAGCTCATATCTTACCTTCAAGCTAGAAAAATTATATCTAAGGGATGTATCTACCATCTCGTTTGAGTCCAAGACTCTAGTTCAAAAACACCTACTACTGAGTAAGTTTCAGTAGTATATGAATTCCCGGATGTGTTTCTCAATGATCTTTCCAGAGCTCTTCCCGTAAGGGAAATTGATTTTAGAATCGATCTTTATCCAAATACTTAACCCATATCTATATCACCAAATAGAATAGCTCTAGCAGAACTCAGAGACTTAAAAGAGAAGTTATAGGATCGCTTAGATAAGGGATTCATCAGGCTTAGTGTGTCCCCATGGGGTGCACCAGTTTTATTCATATGTAAGAAAAATGATTCCCTCAGAATGTGTATTAACTATATTAGTTAAAAAAAGTCATGGTCAAGAACAAGTATCCACTACCCGGAATCGATGACTTGTTTGACCAACTTCAGGGTGCCAGTTACTTCTCTAAGATAGACCTCAGATCAGGCTATCATCACCTCAGAGTCAGGGGATGTGACATTTCGAAAATAGCTTTCAGAACTCGGTATAGTCACTTTAAATTCTTAGTCATGTCCTTTTTTCTTACTCATGCTCTAGTAGCCTTCCTGGACTTGATGAATTATTTGTTCAAGAAGTACTTGGACATGTTTCTCATAGTCTTCATAGATGACATTCTCGTCTACTCCTGCAGTGAACAAGATTGTACAGACCATCTAAGAATAGTATTACAGACTCTCAAAAATCATTAGTTGTTTGTGAAATTCAATAAGTGTAAATTTTGTCTAAGGTAAGTAGGTTTCCTCGACCATATAATTTCCGATGATGGAATTAGAGTTGATACCAAAAAGACCAAAGTAGTGAGAAACTGGCCATGGTCTATCTATCTATCAGATATTAGGAGTTTCTTGGGTTTGGCCATCTATTACTTGACAGTTTATTAATGGATTTTCATCTATTGCATACCCTATGTCCAGATTGACTTAGAAGAAAGTCAAGTTCCAGTGGTCAGATTCTTGTGAGAAGATTTTTCAAGAGTTGAAGACTAGACTCACTTAGTTGTACCCTTCCAAATAGTTCGGATAGCTTTCTGGTGTATTATGATGCATCTATAGTTGGTTTTGGGTGTGTTCTGATGCAAACAGGTAAGGTCATAGCCTATGCCACTAGGAAGCTTAAATACCATAAGAAGAATTACCCTACTCATGATCATGGGTTAGCAGCAGTAGTATTTGCCTTAAAGATTGGGAGGCACTATTTTTATGGAGTTCATGTGGATGTGTTTACAGACCATAAGAGCCTGTAGTATGCATTCTTTCAGAAAGAACTTAACCTCCATTAGAGAAGGTGGTTAGAGTTGTTAAAATACTATGACATGAGTATTTTGTATCATCCAGGCAAGGCCAATATAGTGGTCGACGCTCTCAATAGAATGTCTATGGGTAGTATTGCTTATATCTAGGAAAGTAAGAAGAAGTTAGCTCAGGAAGTTCATCATCTATCCTGACTAGGTGTCCTCTTAGTCGATTCAACAAAAGGTAGTGTACGGGTGCAAATTAGTTCAAAATCATCCCTAGTTTCCAAAGTGAAGGAAAAGGAAGATAGGGATCCTAGTCTGGTCAAGTTTGAAGAATCAGTCAGAGATTAGAAGGTAGATGTTTTCTCCTAAGGGGGAGATGGTGATTTTTGTTGTTAGGGTCGACTATGTATGCCAGGAGTAGATGACTTGAGGCAGCGAATTCTTGTAGAAGCGCATGGTGTGCACTACTCTATTCATCCATGGGCCACTAAGATGCACCATAATTTGTGGGAGATCTATTGGTGGAGTGGGATGAAGAGAGATATTACAAAGTTTGTTGTTAAGTTCTTGACATGTCAGTAAGTTAAGATTAAACATCAAAAGCCTAGTGGGTCCATGCAGGAGTTTAAAATTCCTACTTAGAAATGGGAAGAAGTGAACATGGACTTTGTTATGGGCTTGCCTTGTACTCATCGTTAGCAAGATTTAGTTTTGGTCATTGTATACAAGATAAACAAATCAACTTATTTCTTACCAGTCTAAAGCTTACTCAACCGAGGATTACACCAAACTCTATATCAGGGAGTTGGTCAGATTGCACGGTGTTTTGTTGTCCATCATCTCAAAAAAAGGTGCCCATTTTACCTCTTATTTTTGGAAAGCATTTTAAAAGGGTCTTGGTACCCGAATTCACCTTAGTACAGCTTTTCACCATCAGACAGATGGTCAAGCAGAAAGGACCATTCGGACTTTAAAAGATATGCTGAGAGAATATGTGATAGATTATAAAAGTATTTGGGATGACCAATTGCCTTTGATTGAGTTTGCATACAATAACAGCTATCATTCCAGTATTTAGATCGCTCCATTTGAGGCGATTTATGGGAGGAGGTATAGATCTCCCATTGGTTGGTTTGAAGTGGGTGAGGCCACAGTGGTACGTCCTGACTTAGTATTTGATACCTTAGAGAAAGTTCAGCTGATCAGGTAAAGGCTTAAGACAACTTAGAGCCAACAAAAATCATATGTTAGATGTGTGCAGAAAGGATCTCGAGTTTGAGATTGGTGATTATATGTACTTAAAAATCTCTCCTATGAAAGAAGTGAAGCATTTTGACAAGAAGGGGAAGCTTAGTCACCGGTATATCAGTCCTTACAAAATTCTCAATAGTTTCAGAAAGGTAGCTTACGAGCTAGGGTCTCATTTAGATTTATCTTTAGTCCATCAAATATTTTATGTCTCCTTGCAAAAGAAATGCATAGGTTATCCATCTGCTGTAGTCCCCATAGAGGGCATAAATATTTAGAACAGTCTCTCTTATGAAGAGATTCTAGTTGAAATCCTTGATTATCGATCTACAGACTTAGGAGCAATGAAGTCCCTCTAGTCAAAGTTCTTTAGCGGAATCAGTCTGTTGAGGGAGATACTTGGGAAACAGAAGTAGATATGTGGACCAATTATCCTCACCTCTTATTGGCAAACTCTGATTTAACTTAAGGTAATAGTCTTCCTTAAGCTTATTCAGTTTTATGCTCAGATTTTCCATTATGAACTTGGTATCAGTTACAATTGCATATTCAGTCATATGTTCATGAGTTAGATCAGTCATGTATTCATGCATTAGATATGCATGTTCAGTCTGAAATTCAGTATGTCAGTAATTCCAGTCAGATAATTATGTTTCAGGTGTTCATATTCAGTAAGTAAGTCCTGTCTACCAGTCCTCTCAGCTTAGTAAGTCTCATTCGAGGATGAATATTCCCAAGGAAAAATATTTTAAGACCCTGCAAAATTCTTAGCTTAAATCAGTCCTTGAAGCTTGTTAAGAGGGTCCTAGACTTAGAAAATTCTAGCTAAGTATTTAGACTTAGTGTTATTTAGCCTTTGAAAGTTGGAAAACTTATTTCATGACCTTTACGTCCTTTAAATGTTGATATTTGAGTTAATTCAGAATCAGGAATGTCAATAGGTATTCCCGGGCAAGTTTTAGATTTTTTGGACTTTGTTTGAAGAACCTTTGAAATCTTAAACGAGTAAATCAACACAATCTTGATGCGTTGCATTAACTATCACATTGATAAATGTTTTCCCCAGCTCCCAGTGTCTAATTCTAGTGAATCAACGCATACTCAATGTTGCACGTTGGCAATTACATTGATGCAAATCATGCATTGCGTCGGCCTGCACATCGATGTTTCAGTTTATAGTCATTTAAAAACTATTCCTCAAGGTTAATTAAGTCTTTTTCCCACACCCTTTATCCCCCATAACACAAAATTTAGCCATATTTTAGCAAGTCATATCAATTTTTTCACAAATTACTCAAAAAGAAAACCCCTAGGTAAATTGAATTCAAACTCAAGGCTTAAGATTCCACCACTATTTAATACTCGATAATTTAGCTGCTTGTGTAGAGCCATGGTTAGTCATAGAGTAGAATCAGTCATGTCTCGATCAGTAGAATTCAGTCAGTTACAGAACTTAGGAAAAATCATAGAACTCAGGATCATTTCAGCTCAGTTTAGTAAAATTAGTTCAGTTTAGTTATATAGTATGATAAGTAACAGTTCAGTCTAGCCTAGTATAGATTAGAATTCAGTACAGTGTCTATTCAGTTGGGAGTAGGATTACACACCGTGTGAACCCAAGGATGGGGACTCACCTGCCAGTAGAGGGTGAAATCCTTAGAAGCAGTCCTTGCATTTCAGAACTACATAGCCTGTGTAGGTTGAGACATCAACATGCCTGTTGAGGGTTGATGAAGTAATCTACCTGGCAGTTGATGGAACCAACCACCATTCTTGTTTAGAGTATCTACTATATAAGGGTGACTCAGCACTTGTCCTTACTTATGTCACGATATTAAAACCCTTCTAACTGTGGTTATAGGTTGGACCCCAAATCAGTTAGAGAAGGGGTATGTCGGTTAGATGATTACTTCCCACAGTCAGGGTTATAGATTTAGTCTTAGTATGAAACTCATTTTAGTTCCACAGATTCAAGACTGTCAGACGCATTCACTCAGCTGAGTACAAAATTTAGTATAGTTCCACAAAATCAAGACTGTCCGACACAGTCATTCAGTTACCAAAAATTTAGTATCACTATAATTAGACATTAGTTAATCAGTATGCAGATTCAGTATTCATTGTTATTACGATGTCAGTATAGTTTATATATTCATGTATGTACTTTCATTTAGTCATACTCATGATATTTAGTTCATGCATATGAATCCATGTATTTTAGACTACCTCACTGAGCATACCAGTACATTCAAAGTACTAACATATGTTTTTCTTTTGTGTTATAATGTCTTATATCATAGGTTTAGATGCACATGGTCACAAGCGCCCTTAGCAGTTTCGAATCTCAGCATAGAGAGTTAGTGGTGATTCCTCATTGTTTGAGAATGGGATTATGTATTTTAGCAATTGAGTTCATTTTCAATAGTCGGAGTCAGTTGGGGACTTGTCCCATCAACTCCACAGTTCAGACAATTTAGAGGCTTTTCAGACTAGAGTATTTTCAGAAAGTTTTTTAGTTTTCAGTATTCATGTTGAAAGTTAAAACTAGAGAATTTTTAGACTAGGGTTGAGCGAAACTAAGAATGATTCCTACTTTCTGAATTAGGTTGAGCAAAGTTAAAACTACCTGTTCTCGCTCTCTTGTTCGCCCTCTCCTTCTCTTTATTATTAGCCTTCTCTATCTGCTTTGCATAGACCATGAGCCTGGATATGTCCATCTTATTAATAAGCATTGTGGTCCTACACTCCTTGACCATGCTGCTAGACACCCCTGACACAAACGTACTCATTCAGGATCTGCTGTCTGCCACCACATGAGGAGCATATCTAGATAATTTTTTAAACTTGAGAGAATAATCTTTCACTAACATATTGCCTTGCTTCAAATTGATAAATTCCATATGCTTCACTTCCCTCAACTCCAGTGGGAAGAACCTATCCAAAAAAGCAGTGGCAAACTCCACTCACTCTATGGGCCCTGCATCTATGACCCTCTCTACTTTCTACTATTTAAACTATGAGTGAGCCACATCCTACAACTGATATACGGCTAACTAAGAACTCTCCACCGTGGTCACCCCATAATATCAGAAACCTTCTGCACCTATCAAAAAATTCTAGAGGGTCCTCATCTGACTTCGACTCGATAAATGATGGAGGGTTCATTCGGGTGAAATCTCAAATACTAGCAGCAGCAGTATTGGTAACTAGTTTAGCCGGTACGGTAGCTGGGCATTAATTCTGGGTTTCCATAAAATGAGCTAGTATGCTGAAGGTTGCTCTGAACTCAGCGTGGGAGACTTATTCATCCAGTGGATTTGGCTAGACAGGCTGGAGTTCTGGCTGGTCTCCTATTAATCTTCCCTTAGTCCTCTTTGGAGGCATATTTTTGTAAATGGGAGAGAAAGTATTAGACTGAGAGTTTTACTAGAGCTCATTCTCACTTGCACGACATGAATACAGAGAGAAGCAAAACTTTTCCTCAAACATCTAGTAGCCTCTTGTCCATAAGTGTGTTGTGCAACACACCCATGCATAAGACTTTAATGTATGTGGCTTTAAGACTTCATAGGACTCTATTGGACCTGGATTTGATACAAAGTTTGTAACGCCTCAATTCTGTACCCCGGACACTACACAGTGCTCATAATCTTGAAGGACCACAAGTAACCCATGACTGGTACCTGATTTAATAACTAAATATCAATAATACTAAAATATATGGAAATTAGGTGGAAAACTGTCCATAAGGTTCAATACTATAAATAATACTGAATATGGTATCACAACACCAAAACTGAACATCAATACTGAAAACTGAACAACTGTTTAAAAATACTCTAGTCTAAAAAGCCTCTAAACTATTTGAATAGTGGAGTTGATGGGATAAGTTTCCAACTAACCCCGACACCTGAAAATGAACTTAAATGCTAAAATACATATATACGCCCTTGAACTATGAGGACTAACCACTAACTCTATTTGCTGAGAGTCTGAACTACTAAGGGTGCTTGGGAGCCCGTGCATCTAAACCTATTATATAACACATTATAGCACAAAAAAAATATGTGTCAGTACTATGCATGTACTGGCATGCTCAGTGAGGTAGGATAAAATACGTGGCTTTAAATGCATGAACAATACAAACTAAATATGATGAGTATGACTAAATGAGAGTACATACATGAATATGTAAAATCTACTGAGATTGTAATAACACTTAATACTGAATTTGAATACTGATTAACTGATGTACGAGTATATTGACCCTGAATTACTAGTAAATGAATAACAGTATCTGACAATTTTTATTCTGTGGAACTATATCTAATTCTGTACTGAGCTAAGTGACTGTGTCTAACAGTCTAAAATCTGCAAAACTAAAGTGAGTTCCATACTAAGACTAAATCTAAAATTGAGACTATGGGAAATAATCATCTAACTGACATATCGCTTCTCTAACTAATTTGAGGTCCAACTTGTAACCCAAGTTGGAAGGGTGTCAATACTGTGCTACGGCTAAGGACAAGTGCTGAGTCACCCTCATCTGACAGATACTCTGAATGAGAATGGGGGTACCCTTAACTGGAAGGTAGATCACCTTATCAACCCTAAACTGGCAGGCTGATATCTCAACCTACGCTAGCTAAATTGTTCTGGAATGTAAGGAGTACTGCTAAAGAGTTTACCTTCTACTGGCAGGTGAGTCCCAATCCTTGGGTTCACTCGGTGCTGAATCCTACTCCCAAATGAATAGACATTGGACTATATTCTGAAATGTACTAGGCTATACTTAACTATTACTGATCGTACTGTATAACTGAACTGAACTGATTTTACTGAACTGAGCTGGACTGATTCTGAGTTCAGTAAGTTTTCCTAAGTTCTGTAACTGACTGAATTCTTCTGATTGAGACTTGACTGATTCTACTCTGTGACTGACCATGGCTCTAGACAATTTGCTAAATTATCGGGTATTAAATACCCCTAGGATTCGATAGCATAAGCTTAAAAGACATGGCATAATCTTAAGACATGGTAATTAACTACTTAGTCAGCATTCATTCGTTTAGGCATACAAGCAAACACTTACATGCTAACATGATATAATTTCACTATTCAACTCACATGGACAATTCATCAAAAACTTATGGGGCACAATATATACACATAATACAAACATAACATGTAGGCATCATGATTCAATTCCAATTACTCAATTCAAAGAGTTTTAACATGAATTCACATGATAAAGCACACATATCAATTAACTCTACATGAATCTTTTAATAAATCATGAGTACACTTTGATTCAAATCATGGAAATCATAAAATCACTCTATGTGAACTTTAAAAGAGTTTCTTGGACTCTAAGGGTGGAAAGAACCCTTGGATGAACACTTCACATACCTTAGTTAGTGAATTCTAGCAAATTAACAGTGGAATCTTAAGCCTTGAGTTTGAATTTAATTCACCTAGGGTTTTTGTTCTTGAGCAATTTGTTAAAGAATGGATATAACTTGCTAAAATAGGGCTAAATTTCATGTTAATAGCGCTGAAGGGTGTGGGAGAAAAACATTATTAACCCTGAGGATGCATCTTTTAAATGACTAAAAAATAAACCATTGATGCGTAAGCTGATGCACCGCATCATCGGCAATGACGTGAAGTCAACATGCCGCATCAATTTTACATCTGTTCACTGTAATTGGATGCTGGCCACTGGGGAAAACATTTATCAATGTGATGGTCCATGCAACGCATCAAGATCACATTGATTCACTAGTCAAAGAAGCTTCAAACAAAGTTCAAAAACCTGAAACTTTCTCGGGAACACCTATTGACATTCTTGACCATGAATTAACTCAAATATCAACATTTAATGGACGTAAAGGTCGTGAAATAAGATTACCAACTTTCGAAGGCTAAATAACACTAAGTCTGAATACTTAGCTAGAATTTTCTTGGTCTGGGACCCTCTTAATAAGCTTAAAGGAATGAATTAATCTAAGAATTTTGTGGAGTCTTACAGGCTTAGTGTATGATTTTTCATGATCATGAATTAAATATTTCATACTTTGGAACATAAATTCACTGGTGGGATACTTTATAAGCCAATATGAAACCTCATAATTATCTTTAGGGACTATCTAAGAAATGTCTATCTGTAAGGATTTAATTATGGCTATTTTTATTGCCACAAGAATAAGGTAGATTTGGAACGAATGGAGTTGCATAAGAATCTGCATAGTTTTCTTAATGAACAATTCTACTACATGATCTGAGACATAAAAGAAGGGAAACATTTCATAAAAGCCATGTAGCCTCTTGAACAAAAGTACAGATGTCTCTATATCATTCTGTAAGACTTAACTAGACATGGCTTCATAGACACACTTGGACACTTGAACCTTTTGCTCTAATACCATATTTTTCACAATGAGAAGTTACCTCATTATCGTAATATGATGCTTATAACCATAAGTGATCCCAAGATAACACATGAACTGGCATACTGCTTGAGCAATAACTTAAAATAACATAAAAATAAAATTTACTGAGTGGAAACTTAATCATGGCATAATCTGAATAAATATAATGTGACTCTGACTGACTATCTATGAAGCCTCTACTATACTAACTATAGGCAGTTGGGACATGTCTCCAACTACCACAAATGAATACATAAGAATGACAATACAGTACACAAACTGCAACTGACTAGAGTTTCCAAAATAGAAGAACTCATCACCTGCTGGCTGAAAGCTAAGAACTTTCTGACCCTAGTATATGAGCTACATCTTATACCTATATTATGAAGTATGTATCCCCAAATCAATGTATATGGTTTGTACTTTGGAATGTACTGAGTATATAGAGACATCTACTGAATCATTGAAATATTTAAAACATCCTTTAAAACTAAAGACATAAGCTATTTATTGAAACATATATTTAAAACATAGCCATACATGAAAACTATAAGTCATAGTAAGATTTATAAATCATGAGCTAAAAATAATTCTATAAATTAGGAAATGTTAAAACATGAATACTATATGTTAATTTCATATAAAGATGAGCATGTTGTAAATCTTAACTAAGGATCATGTATGGATACTAAGCATGAAAACATAAGCACGTAAAACTAGGAATGCAAAACCAAGTAAACCATGTACTAAAAAGCTCTAAATAACTGAATAACAAAAAATCTATTTACTTGGTCAAGCAAACCTAAACTTATATATTCCCTAATTTGAGCTAATCAGGGTCCAAACTATAACCCTAATAGAAATGGTATTAGTACCTTGTCACGAGTACTTACACATGGATGTGTGGATCTACTAATTTGATATCCCAAATAACTAGGGAGTCTTTCTTAATCTGATATCCTAAAGGTCTAAGGATTCAGTCCTAAACTTGCGAGTGACACCTAATAAAGTGAAGTACTAAATTGGTAGGTGACATCTCATAATCCTACATTGGCTACGTACTTCTTCAAATTAGGGACTATTACTAAGGAGCTAGTCCTAATTGCCGGGTAAGCCCCCATCCCTAGGTTTGCTTGGTGCTAAATTCTACTCCCAACTGAATGATACTTGTATTATTATGGGTCTAACATAACATAGTACTATACTGATAAGTGCTCAACATGAAAATAGTAGTCTTATTATAGTAATAAAAATCATGGCCTATTAGATTTGTCACTTAAAAACAAAGACATGTATAAACAGATAAGTATCGGGTGTTCGTAACACTCCAACGTAGAATAATTACAAAATATGTAAACAATACTTTAAACAGTGGTATAAAATCATAGTTAAAATACTCAAGACATAAGACATTGCAATAATTGTCTAAAATAGATGAACTTCAACATGGGAATAATTTAAACTTGTAACCCTGTTGGAAGGGTGTTAATACTATGCTACGGCTAAGGACAAGTGCTGAGTCACCCTCATCTGACCGATACTCTGAATGAGAATGGGGGTACCCTTAACTGGAAGGTAAATCACCTTATCAAACCTCAACTGGCAGACTGATGTCTCAACCTACGCTAGCTAAATTGTTCTGGAATGTAAGGAGTACTGCTAAAGAGTTTACCTTCTACTGGCAGGTGAGTCCCAATCCTTGGGTTCACTCGGTGCTGAATCCTACTCCCAAATGAATAGACATTGGACTATATTCTGAAATGTACTAGGCTATACTTAACTATTACTGATCGTACTGTATAACTGAACTGAACTGATTTTACTGAACTGAGCTGGATTGATTCTGAGTTCAGTAAGTTTTCCTAAGTTCTGTAACTGACTGAATTCTTCTGATTGAGACTTGACTGATTCTACTCTGTGACTGACCACGGCTCTAGACAAGTTGCTAAATTATCGGGTATTAAATACCCCCAGGATTCGATAGCATAAGCTTAAAAGACATGGCATAATCTTGAGACATGGTAATTAACTACTTAGTCAGCATTTATTCATTTGGGCATACAAGCAAACACTTGCATACATGCTAACATGATATAATTTCACTATTCAACTCACATGGACAATTTATCAAAAACTTATGGGGCACAATATATACATATAATACTAACATAACATGTAGGCATCATGATTCAATTCCAATTACTCAATTCAAAGAGTTTCAACATGAATGCACATGATAAAGCACACATATCACTTAACTCTACATGAATCTTGTAATAAATCATGAATACACTTTAATTCAAATCATGGAAATCATAAAATTACTCTATGTGAACTTTAAAAGAGTTTCTTGGACTCTAAGGGTGGAAAGTGCCCTTGGATGAACACTTCACATACCTTAGTTAGTCAATTCTAGAAAATTAACGATGGAATCTTAAGCCTTGAGTTCAGATTTAATTAACCTAGGGTTTTTGTTCTTGAGCAATTTGTGAAAGAATGGATATAACTTGCTAAAAGAGGGCTAAATTTCGTGTTAATGGGGCTGAAAGGTGTGGGAAAAAACATTATTAACCCTGAGGATGCATCTTTTAAATGACTAAAAACTGAACCATTGATGTGTAAACCAATGTACCGTATCATTGGCATCGACGTGAAGTCAACATGCCGTGTTTAGTCTGCATCGGTTCACTGGAATTGGATGTTGGGCACTAGGGAAAACATTGATCAATGTGATAGTCAATGCAACGCATCAAGATCACGTTGATTCACTGGTCAAAGAAGCTTCAAACAAAGTTCCAACAATCTGAAAGTTGCCCGGGAACACCTATTGATATTCTTGACCAAGAACTAACTCAAATATCAACATTTAATGGACGTAAAGGTCAATAAATAAGATTACCAACTTTCAAAGGCTAAATAACACTAAGTCTGAATACTTAGCTAGAATTTTCTTGGTTTAGGACTCCTTTAATAAGCTTAAAGGACTGAATTAATCTAAGAATTTTATGGAGACTGACAGGCTTAGTGTATGATTTTTCATGATAATGATTTAAATATTTCATACTTTGGAACATAAATTCACTAGTGGGATACATTATAAGCCAACATGCAACCTCATAACTATCTTTAGGGACTATCAAAGAAAAGTCTATCTGTAAGGATTTAAGCATGGATATTTTTACTGCCACAAGAATAAGGTAGATTTGGCACAAATGGAGTAGCATAAGAATCTGCATAGTTTTCATAATGAACAATTATACTAAATGATCTAAGACATAAAAGAAGAGAAACATTTCTTAAATGCCATGTAGCCTCTTGAACAAAAGTACAAATGTCTCTATACCATTCTGTAAGACTTAACTAGACATGGCTTCATAGACACACTTGGACACTTGAACATTTTGCTCTTATACCATATTTGTCAAGACGAGAAGCTACCTTTTTTTCATAATATGACGCTTAGAACCATAAGTGATCCCAAGCTAACACATAAACTAGTATACTACTTGAGCAATAAATTAAAATTGCATAAAAACAAAATTTACTGAGCAGAAACTTAATCATGGCATAATCTGAATAAATATAATGCTAATAAAGCATAGAACATAATAAAACTATAGAAAGAACTTGAATTACATATTGTGATTCTGACTGACTATCTATGAAGCCTTTACTATACTAAATTTTGGTAGTTGGGATATGTCTCCAACTACCACAATTGAATACATAAGAATGACAACAATACAGTACATAAACTACAACTGACTAAAGTTTTCGAAATAGAAGAACTCATCACCTGCTGGCTGAAAGCTAAGAACTTTCTGAACCTAGGGTATGAGCTATATCTTGTACCTATATTTTGAAGGATGTATCCCCAAATCAATATATATGGTTTCTACTTTGGAATGTACTGAGTATAAAGAGACATATACTGAATCATTGAAATATTTAAAACATCCTTTAAAACTAAAGACATAAGTTATTTACTAAAATATATATTTAAAACATAGCTATACATGAAAACTATAAGTCATAGTGAGATTTATAAATCATAAGCTAAAAATAATTTTATAAATTAGGAAATGTTAAAACATGAATATTATATGTGAATTTCATATAAAGTTGAATATGTTGTAAAACCTAACTGAGGATCATGTATGGATACTAATAATGAAAACATGAGCACGTAAAACTACGAATACAAAACCAAGTAAACCATGTACTGAAATGCTCTAAATAACTGAATAACTAAATAACTAAAAATCTATTTACTTGGTCAAGAAAACCTGAACTTATATAGACTGAGTACTGAGTGAAACTATAGGATCTATCATGTAACTGATATTTCCTAGTTTGAGCTAATCAGGGTCCAAACTGTAACCCTAATAGGAATAATATTAGTACCTTTTCAGGAGTACTTACACATAGATATATGGATCCACTAATTTGATATCCCAAATGACTAGGGAGTCAATCTTAATCTAATGTCCTAAATGTTTAGGGATTTAGTCCTAAGCTTACGCGTGACGCCTAATAAAGTACAGTTGTAAATTGGTAGGTGACATCTCACAATCCAACATTGGTTATGTACTTCTTCAAATTACGGACTATTAATAAGGAGCTAGTCCTAACTGTCGGGTGAGCCCCCATCCCTAGGTTCACTTGGTTCTAAATTCTACTCCCAACTGAATGATATTAGTATTATTATGGGTCTAATATGACATAGTACTATACTAATAAGTGCTCAACATGAAAATGGTAGTCTTATTATAGTAATAAAAATCATGACCTGTCAGAGTTGTCACTTAAAAACAAAGACATGTATAACCAGATAGGTATCGAGTGTTCATAATACTCCAACACAGAATGATCACAAAATATGTAAACAATACTTAAAACAGTGGTATAAAATCATAGTTAAAAGACCCGAGACATAAGACATTGCAATAATTGACTAAAATAGATGAACATAAATATGGGAATAAGTTAAACTTAAGAAAACAACATATTTACATAATTTAACTCATAACTTATAGATTTGACATGGAATCACTTGAATAGAACATGAGTAATTGAAATTTAAAGCATAAAATAAACTAGTTTACATGTGAACATATATTTACATGGCTTGAATTCAAATTACAAAGAAGACATGGATTAAGTTCATAAAATTCATGGAGAATTACATAAAATAGGATACAATTCATACTTTAAACCAAAAAGAGGGTTTTTGGGCTCAATGGGTGAGAGGAACCCATTGATGAATACCCCACATACCTCAATGGTTAAATTCTTGAAGAAGTCTTGAACTTGAAAACTTAAACTCTTGAATTCTTGGGAAGAGAATCTTGAATTCTTTGTTCTTGGGAAGGGGGAGGGTTTCTACGTGAGTTATTTTGATGATAATGGGAAATAATGCCACTTTATGTGGCTTAATACTTCGCTCCTGTGCTTGGAAGCATAGGGAATGACTAAAATGCCCCTTGGGCTTCAAATTATGGATGCAAGAAACATATCCTTCATGTTGTGGAGGATCACGCGGTGCCTAAGGTCCGCATAGTAGAGCTATCACGGACCCTTACTATTTCTCCAAAAAAATTTCATAACTTTTTGATCAGGTATCATATTAAGGTGAAACTGGTATTGTTACAAATATTATTCAATTATATATAATTTTTTGGGTCTTCAAATACAAATTTCCACATAAGTAAAAAGTTATACACATTTCATTTGACCATTGTAGACTTTAATACCAAAATTTAGCCAAATCAAAGGCTCTTAGCTCAACATTGCTCTAAGTTATTCCAATGACAATTTTTCACCTAATAAGCACTCTTCAAACAAGGATAATGATCATAACATGTGTATTCAAATACAAATCATGTCATTAGAGTTTACACACGTAGGAATGATGGTTTAATGTCTACCCTAAAAATACGAGGTGTTACAGTATGCTACTGATGTGGAGGGTGTTGAGTTTTCTTCTTATCAGTTAAAGGATGTGTATCAGTGGTATAAGGAATGGGACCAATCTAGGGGTTACAATCCTAAGTCTATTTTATGGGATGATTTCTCTAATGATTTCATTAATCGCTTTTTCCTGAGGAGTTGAGTGATCTTGGGTGTATTTATATGCCTAAGCACTATAACTTACCCATATTTTAGCTAAGTTTTGTGTACAAAGTTCCTAGTTTCTTATGTGTTTACTCTAATTTGATGTAATTGAACTAGCCTATGTGATTAGCATGACTTCAGTTGTTAATGAGGTAGATAGGGACATAATGGGACTATGGATTGCGGATAAAAAATCACACAAGAGAAAAGTAGCTTGTTTGACCAAATGTGGTGCCTAGAAACTATGTCCAAGACTAATTTATCATTTATAAGTAGTTTAAGGACTTAGAAGGCAATTATGAGAGAAAAGATTATTAAAAGACTTGATGCTGAATTTTTATTCATTATTGATTATTCTGTATTATTTTGAGAGAGGAGAGTGGCGGCTTAGCACTAATGGAGAAGCGTTACATCATCTTCTCCACCAATATTTTGTTTACTTTTTGTTATGATGAATATTTATCTTTCGATTCTCGTTTTATTCATGAGTAGATAAGTTTATTAGTTAGGGTTATGGAAGCCTTGTAGCATACAATCTATTACTTTGGGTTTTGAATGCATTATACATTAATTTGTTTACATCATACTCTCTTCATTTATCTTGAATTCTCATGGTTGTAAACATAGAGGATGTGCCTTAAAACATCACTTGTTCGAGAGAAAGGTTGTTGTTCAACAAACAGAGTAGTGACATGAAAACAGGATTTCCAACCCCTATTTCATATGTTAATGCTTTAACAGGATTTACTACTTAGATATTTCGTATTGTTTTAGTAAACCCTTTTGATTCGAGAGAACTAAAGTGAATTAGTCCTTAATGGTTGAGAAACACTAGGGTTATGTTATTAAATACAATATGTTTCTCTATAAACATGATACATATATGAATTTGTAAAGCCCATAGTTAGAAATTCTTGAAAACTACAAGGTCGACATTACCCTAGCTTGCTATTTCTCTGAATTTGAATAATACTACACATATTTCATCTTGTTAAACTAAAACCATTAATTTGTGAACTGAATCAAATTCCTCCTTTTTGTTTTACGGAAATGAATGATTAAAAGTCAACTAATCTGCATACAACTTAATTAGCACCATATTCCCTGTGGTATTCGACCCCAACCTAGTTGGGTTCTATATTTGACAGCAAGCTCTTACTCTCTCATAAGAGAGGTAAAATTTAGGTGTATCAAAATTTGGCGCTATTGCCGGGGAATATGATTGTCGATTGAGTTTATGTGTGTTAATTGACTATTAGTCAATTTTCATTAGTTTACATCTATGTGTTGCTTTTGTTCATTATACGCTCATTATTTTTTATGCCACAATATAAAAGTTCAAGAGAACTATTATTGCCCTTCAATCCTAAACCTCAACTCATTGAAAGAATGGCTAACCAACAGGAAGCTAAAACATTTGCCACTTTGGCTAATGCTCAATTAAATCAAAAGAATATAGATAAACCAGGTCGAGTACCGAATCTAGATGAAGAGGACCCAGGAGATGATGATTTAATTGACCCGGCTAATAGGAGGCGTACAGCAGGGGTAGTTTCACTTGTAAATCAAAATTGTCCATTCAGAGGAAGACTAGACTGCCAAGCTACACAGTTTGATATTGACAATGTTGACGATGATTTAGATGGAATCTGATCTACAGGGGAAATCATTCTACCACCACTATTCCCGGGGTGAAATTAACATCACCAGTACTATGATCCAACTACTGAATCTAAAAAGGACTCTTTGGTGGATTACCTGGTGATGATCCAAATCTATATTTGGTGAATTTCATTAGTATTTGTAATTCATTTGATAATCCTATAGTGGGACAAAATGCTATCTGTTTAAGATTGTTCCCCATATCTTTGTCTGGAGAGGCAACTATGTGGTGGAATAAGCTGACTCCTGATTCTATAACAAACTGGAGGCAATTGAAAGGAGCTTTCCTAGAAAGGTTCTTTTCACCCTCCAGAATGTTATAGTTGAGGGATGAGACCAACAACTTTAGGTAATTGGCTAATGAATCTTTGCATGAGACTTGGGTGAGGTTTAAAAAGAAGTTGACTCAATGCCCAAACCATAAGATGACTGATAAACACTTGATGGAAATATTCTATATATCTTTGAACTAAATTACAAAGCCAATAGTGGATAATACTGCAAGAGGAGATTTTATGGAGCTCACCTTTACTTAGGTTGTGGACATGTTAGAAAGAATAACTAAGACAAGTAGAGCTTGGCATACCAAAGATTCTGTGGTAGCAAGCAATACTGGGTCTAGTGTAATATCAATAGAGCAGTGTAGGAGAGAAGAAGAGCTTGATCAGGCTATGGGTCATATGAAAACCTAGATGGATCTGCTCATAAAACATTTGCTATCATGGAATATAGAAAACATAAAAACTATTGGGTCCTAGGGTAAGGGAGCTAAATCAAACATGAGGAAGAGGCTAACTACCTGCATAACCAGAGGGGTTTCTAGACTGGTGGTCAAGGAAACCAAGGTTGGAACCATCAAGGAAATTGAAAGAATAAAAGTGACAAGAGTGGACTGTATATACCTCCTGGAAGATGTGATAATGCTTCCTCCAGTTCAGGCAAAATTTCCATGGAGGATATGATGGAGAAACTATTAAATGGAGTAGAGGCGACCAACTCTGGGGTGACTACTATGTAGAGTGACATATCTTCTATAAATTAACTAATAAATTTGCACTCAATCGCTATTAAACAGCTGGAGCATTAGATTAGCTAATTATCCATAACTTTCAAAAAAATATTGAATGGGACTCTACCAAGTGATATATTTAAAAATTCGAGGACTGATAGATTGTTTATGGCTATTACCACTAGGAGCGGTAAGATGTTATCTAGTCCAGGATTGGAAGTATCCCCTTATACTGATAAAGTCAAAATAGATTGGGAGATGGTTGATGAATCTTTAGTGGTGATTGTGGAGTTGGGAGGTTTTGAAAAGAAGAGTGTGGAAGTGGAGCAACCACCTAAGTCAAAGCATGTTAGTGATGTGGAGCAAGGCATAAGAAAGGAGGTAAAAGTTTCTTTAGCTGAAATCCCAAGGCCACCACCTCTATTTCTATAACGATTAAAGAAGAAAGAAAATGTAGGTAAGTTAAACAAATTCATAGCTATGTTAAAGAAATTGATAGTGAACGTGCCTTTAGTTGAAGCACTGGAACAAATGCTCAGATATGCTAAGTTTATGAATGATCTTATGAGAAAGAAAAGAGCGGTAAGCTACGATCCAGTGGATAATCTTCATCATTGTAGTGTTATTTCTACAAGGTCACTGGTGCAAAATAAGGCAGACCCTGGAGCATTCACCATCCCTTGTATGATCGGGTCTCTTGATTTTGCTAAGGCCTTATATGGTCTGGGAGCTAGCATCAATATGATACCACTAGCTGTTTATAAGAAGTTAGGTTTGGGAGATCCCATACCTACAAATATGCAACTTGTAATGGCGGATAGACCAGTGAAAAAGTCGGTTAGGATTCTACATGATGTACTTGTAAAGGTGGCTGATTTTATATTTCCTACCGACTTTGTAATTCTTGATTATGAAGTGGACTTTGATGTACCTATAATTTTTGGTAGGCTATTCTTAGTGACCAAGAGAATATTAGTTGCTAGAGTTGAATGAGCTAAAATTTAGGCTCAAGAGGAAAGAGGTTAGTTTTGAAATATATAAATCCATTAAACAACAAAAGGAAATGAGTGTCTTTTCAATTGTTGATATTCTATGAAGATGAGTGAGATGTACCAGTTAAGGATAGACCTATTGTGGAGACCATAACTGGTTTGGTTGAACTTGCAACCAAGGATGTGAGTGACTTCAAAGTGGTTGGACTTGGAATAAAGCATTTCCTTGATCCAAAAAATGAGGTACAAATGGTATCATTGATGTATCTTGATGAAGTCTGAGTAGTCAAGATAATTTAGTCGTACCGCGATGTTAAATTAAGCGATGAATGGGTTGAAACCTATGATTTTATTTTCATTTTATCATGTTAGATAACAATACAAAAATAAGAGTCGAGCCACAACCAAAACTACGGCACTTGGTGGGAAGCAACCCATCCTTCTAATCATTTTTAGTTTTTTTGTATTAAGGGTAGGTTCATGAAGTCCTAAGGAGGTGATTGGTACCAAATTTGGTTTGGAATTGAGCCATATCAATGGTAGTAAGTTAGGAGTAACAGTGACCTTACAGGTAAGTTGGAGTAGTCAGATGTTAGGGCTTGAGTCATGACTCGTGTTAGAGTTATGACCCAAATTATGTTAATTCCCCCCCTAAAGTTTCACGGTGTGACTTTATTTTGTGATTTTCAAGGAGGTCTGTGGTGGTAGTGTAGGGATCGAGCCGATAAGCCCAATCTTGAAGTCCACCATTGTCCTTGATGGGGGTGCAGGGGCGAAGCCCCCACCGTACAGACCTTTCTTAATGCTTTATATGAAGAATGGGGTGTGTGGCATCTAAGTTTAAGTTACTACAAGGTGTGTGGTGCCCAAGTTTACATTGGCCATGGAAAAGGTATCACCTAAGACATAGTCTAAGATCACCCTCATGTATGCTATACCCTATGCGGTACACACCTTAACATTAGCGATGGCTTGTGCATG